>NW_009599876.1:0-6903 GCF_000690535.1 Cariama cristata | reverse complement strand
CCCCTGCCAACCCACGCGGAGTGCCCCTCCAGCAGCACAAACACGTAATCCTGCCTCACCAGAGAGGATCGGCTGCAGCATTTTTAAGAGAACAGTCTGGGCTTTTCAGTTTTCGTCAGATCCTTATCATTTTGCTAACACGAATTTTAAGGGGTGATAACGATATTTTGCAATATTGAACGCCATCTCTTTACACCGAACTATCTTCTTTTGGCTGGTGCTGCCTAATACTTGGTCTAATCTTTATTAATACCTTTGGTGTTCATCATGGTAACATTAATCATGAAGGCCTCATTTGGTATTAATCTAGATGTCATATACACGTTTGTAGGAATTCCATTGTAATCCAGCATTAATTAGTTTACTGCTCCTGCCAATTCTGATTGAAAATTTAAGCACTAGAGCACAAAAATAATTCTGAGAATTGTTGAAGTCTTTGGTACATTCTGCTTACGTGGTAAGAAGTTTAATGACTATTGTTATTGCTTTTATTAAATTATTTGCTTAAAATATATTTCAGCTGTCTCATAAACAAACATTAAAATGTTTACCATTATTTGCTTCATAGTAACATAAGCACAATAGCTGTCAATTATCTAATGCTTAAACTGCTTTGAACAGCAGTTTAAGCTAATCCAACTGACTTCGTACTGAGGCAATTTAAGAGAATTCATGCCCCTTCCGAGGTACCTCTGCTCTTCGGACTCAGCTTGGGGGGTGGCCATGCGGTGGGCAGGAGCACCTTAAGCAAGCACGGTTGTGTTTGCAGACATTGGTTGACCACGGCCTTAGGCTCCTAAGTACTCGATTTAATTTTAAAATTGAGACTTCGAGTTACATGCCAGATGTCTTTCAGTAAATCAAGATCCCAAGCACTGACTGGCTGAAAATTATATTTATAATTTCTTACCTTCTCTCCTGTTCATAGCTTGCCCCTCCAAATATTAAACCTGAACCACAATTAACACTCTGCTTTAGCTGTCTCTGATCTATTGTTTGGGGTCAGCTTCTTATGCCTTGCATTATGCAGTTGTTCATTTGATGCTCCAAAACTACTAATAACATTTCTCAATAAATTCAGGAATAAAATGTATTTTAAAAAACTTACGGTATTGGTGTTATGGTGTCTCTCACTACCTTTCATATGAATTTCCAACAGGGCTAAAGGAGAAGATTCCTGTTTTTTAATTAATGCCATTGTATCAGTAACAAAGCGTAGATGGCACATTATAACAGCATGACAGCGGAGTAAGGGAAGACATATCTGTGGAGTAGGAGTCAGGAAAAATAGATCTTAGTTACAGATTTCTTGTGTGCTATGATTCACTCAACTGCACAGCCCTTTCCCATGCCACAGATTTTGCCATCTAAAATGAAGAAGAAATTATGTTGAACTCGTGGCGTTTCCATACATCTGTCAGAGTAGATGATCAAGCTTCTGCACCTATCAGAGTCCATAAAATTCAAGTGCAAGCTCATGTGGCACCTTGAAAGAAGGATGCTCTGTCTATGCTTTACTAATGCTTCAAAGAAGTCACCCAAGCTTAAATAAGCCATGGTATTTCACATATAGTCCCACTCAGGTTAATAAAACTCAGCACTGCATAGACACCATAGTCCAGCTTCCACCTTATAACTTTACAGCTTAACTCTGGTGTCCTGGCTTGTGCCATGTTTTAGTCTAGAGACGCCGACAAACAGAACAGACCTCCCTTTTTGAGCTTCTGCTACCTGATGCCCTTACAAATTACACATCTAACCTGCCACAGGCTCAAACTTCAGAGCAAAACTCAGGTAAATGCTTTATGTCTCAGAAAATACAGCTAAGCCAAGCCGTGCCTACTAATCTCTCCAGCTCTGTGAATAAATGCCACTGAATTTTCAGTTATTTATAGCTGTGTAATAGGGTAGGAATAATTGTTTCTTGGCCAGACATATTCTTGGTAGCAACAAACTGAAACCACAAGAATTCTATGCTCTTGACCTCCCTTATATTACTACTTATGATAAATTATTTCTACTACCTCCAAATACATTTACACTTTTAAAATACAGAATCTTGTACACCCAGATGAAAAAAAAATCACAACTCTGCAATAGAAAGAAAACTCATTTCTTTTCATACGTGAAAATATGCGCTACGTTGGATCAATGAAAGTGTTTCTACAGCAGACTCAAAAAGAGCAACCAGACTATGAGGAAGACTGACAGCTGACTTAGGTACTCACTAGAAAAGATTTAGCTACACAATTAACTTCAACTGGATGGCAGACTTTTAGATAGCCAAATAAAAAGAAATCTAATTCCACACTAAAACTCTTTTATGTAATTCCAGATTGTATCCATTTCACATGCCTGCCAAGAAAAGCATGCTGAAAGAGAAACCAATTCTCTCTCCTTCAGTCCAGCATTGGTTGAAAGTCCCCAGAAAGACAGTTACATCAGAAAAATCATGCTGTCCTGTTAAAAAAAAAAAAAAAAAAAAAAAAGAAAAAAAAAAAAGAAAAATCATAGTTTAACAGGGAAAAGGCTAATGAATGCTTCAATGGCATAGCAATAAGATTTTTAGGAAGTATTGCATGAAACCATACATTAAAAAGAACAGTGTTATCATAGTAATAATGTATAATTATCCCTTCACACTTATCTCACCTCAAATAGGCTTACTAAAGAAGGCAAGAACTAATACCCTCATTTTACAGCTAGCATGCCACAGAGCAAAATATCACTCTCAAAGTTGTGTAGCAGAGCGCATAACGAGCTCAGGCATCCCGCACAACTTCGGCTTACTACATCACTCTCTTTCAGTACAAAATGCCCAAAACATATGAGATTCTGTGCAGAAGAAAACAGTGTTTTATGGATCTCTGACTGCACGATACGTCAAAGCCTTACTACAGAATTCTGCAACCTAGAGTAGCTCTTTGCCAGCCTTCAGAGTCCAGGGAAAATAAAGTTTAAAAATTATAAGAGATGAGAAGAAACATTTCATCCAATTTCTAAAGTTGCTTCAATACCAAAATTTTATAAAAGAGCACCTATGTACCCCAGTACTTGCACACGAACTTAGACTTTACGTAACAGAGCTATTCAGGGCCCCTGCTCTTAGTGTATATTAGGATGCTCAGATATATCAACCTGCTTGCTTTATTTCCAAAAGGGTTGTGTAAAGACTTATACTTACCATATTTATTGAAAACTTAGTGAAAATCCCAGCTAGATAAATACGAACACATATATACATACCTACAACATTACAGAAGTAAAGAAGCCGGCCACTAATCAGCTGCATTCTAAGAGTGGGACTGCAAAATGCAACCTGTTTGGCCTGGGACCTTGCAATTTTGGGGGGTCTAAGAGCTGCCCCAAGGCACAGGGTTATTGTTGCAACGTCTTAGCTGAGGGACATGGTAAAGTGTTGTCCCTGGGAGCTAAAGGTCCATCAGAAGGCATGAGTCTCACCAGCGACCTTCCTCAGAAGGGCAAAGATGGAGTCAGGTCATACTGGACAGCAGACCCCAGGGTTACAGACCTGGGGAGGGATTTGGGCAACATCCCAACCTGCAAGGAAGGGCTTGAATTACAAGAAGCAAGAAAACTCTTAAGACTGAAATACATTTTAAGCATGTAATCTCCCATCATGTGGTATTATTCGGGAAGCTGCTTGAGCTTGGGGGGGTGAGAGGGCTTATTCTCTTAGTCAGAGCTGGTGCGTTAGCAGGAGATTATTGCCGCGCGTGTAACAGAAAAGGAAAAGGATTGCGGTGCTTGTGACGTAGGAGAGAAAGGAGGTTACGCAGCATGAGCCAGAGAAGGGAAAAGATCTACAGGCACAATGAAGGAGCACGTGACGATCCCCGTGAGTGATAATGAAAGGGCTGGCCGCCGCTCTGACAATGAAGATCGGTCGTTTAAAGTTGAAATCACAGTAACTGAATCTCAAAGCAAAAAGTCACTGAAGATTCGTTTTGAGAAAAAAAAAAAAAAGTGTTAATTGTGAAATGTGTATTAGATTAGTAGCTTTGAGATTAAGTTAAGCATTGCTCTACACTCCGGTACAGTTTGCTGTAGAGGAATGATTAATTCGGATCTGCAAAGACTACTATGTTCACTTGATAGATGGCTGAACTCCTCAAAAGCAAGCTGGGTAAGCTGGCTCCGTTGCTTTCACTAGGGCTGAACCTCTGCCATCATTTTTTCAGAATCAATACCTTGAGATGCTTCCAAGGCATCACAATAAAATTTTGGCATTATTACAAATGAGAAAGCACTTCTTTCAGATCTGCATGTGTGTGCTGCCTTTCGGGTAGGTTTGAGCTTCTAAATTTTTCAGCCCTCTTAAAGCAACAAGAAAGAACTACTGTGCACTTAAGGCAACCAGTGAGGATAGGGAAGGTATTTAATAAGGTTCACCGCAGTTTCAACAGCCAATTTATACTTTTCCAAATGAGATAAAAAGTAATAAGGTTGCAAATCCCTCTTGTTAAGACTATCACATCACTGTATGCACACAAGAGTAAGCAGCTGGTAATTCAAGTCACTGATTTACATTTAGCAGACATATCAAAGGCTAGAAATTTTTTTTTAAAAAAATCAGTATATGAATTAGGAAGGGTTTGGGGCATATAGGCTCTTGTCACAGTCGTTCCAAGCACTCTCCTGTCATCTTGTCAGGTGGAAATCAGTTAAAGAATGGTTACTATTCTTTTTTATGGGAAAAGGCAGCAACAGCAGCAGCGTGCCTGTTTCTTCTCTGGGGATTTTCTCACGTATTTTGTATCTTTGAATTTCAGTCTTTGGCTTTTGCATCGATCTTTCCTTGTAATTCTGCTACATTCTCTGCTTTATGTTCTTCTGGGCTCAGTAAGTGTTATGACACCCAGTCTATCTTTTATAAGGACCTGCAGAGTTTTTAATACTAAAGGTGGGTTCCAAAACTGCATTATTGCTTCTTGACTGCACTACACTTAAACCCCAGACCGTAAGCTACATGTAAATCTGCTACCAAAAACTGTTTGACCTTTTGCCCTGTATACTTCCACGCTCTGCTGCTTCTCTCTTGGAGAGATGCATTAATCCTGAGAGTGCTCCTGGTAGTTTCTCTGTACACCTTAGCTTTTATTGTTCTGGAGTTGAAATACTACCATAATGCTCCTTACTGCCTGACTGCTGACCACTTGGGTTTTCTTGGATGCCATGTCTAACCAGGCAACTTGGGTGTTATTTTGGAGGTTGAGAAGAAAAATATAGGGGGCCAGGATAGCAGGGCAGCACAAGCATAAATAGGAGAAGGCATGGAAGAGCTACCTAACAGAGGAACTTCAGCTACTATAATTAGCAGAGCCTCAATTTAACTGCGCTACACTGATTTTTTGCAAAATGAGCTTCTTGTCTATTAAAGATGAAGCTGAGAGCTGCGGTTTGTTGGCCTGGTTCCTTGCTAAGGCTATCTCCAGAGATGCAGCCTTCCTGGTGACTTTAACAGCATCATTCCATCAGAGTCTCTTTAAACCTTGGATATTTCACGTCACATTACCTCCACTATCAAGTTGTTTTGTTCAGCAGCTTTGAAATATTATGTAACACCGATCTCTCTTCTCCCCTTGCATACAAAATATTACTATTAACTCTTTTGTAACTGTGAATCTACGTTAGATAATTTCTTCTGTAGACTTTTTCTAAAGTTGATAGAAAATGCAGCAAAGGTCTTTTCCTGATTTAAATTTTAGAACTTGTTCCAAATATAAAATTGCTCTATTGGCCTTTAGGCAGTATATCAACTGGGGCAGACATATTTAAGCAAAAGACTGGATGCACTGAAACTGATAAGGTGCTGACACAGTCTTCTAGGCATTTTCAAATCTGTAGACTGAAATCGTTATAGAATTTAGACATGCATCAAAAATATAAGGCTGAACTTCTTTGTCATGAGAAGCTTGGGGGTTTTATGTCATGGTGTTTTACAGATTCTAACTTCAGCATTGTATGTCTTCTCACAAATTACTCACAAGTTACTCAAGTAGGAAGAATAAACATTCAGCCTAGTTGTCTCTAACACATGAAATACATGCTAAGTTTTTGTGAAATATTTCGAGAAAGTTTGTAGCTACACTCTTTTCGTTCACATTCAGAAGCATCACAATCTAAGCAATTAAACCAGTGATGATAAAATAAATTATATTCTTATTAAGGCTATGCATTTAAAAGCTTCTAGATGAAAAGTGACAGGCTCAGTGGGCAAAGCTGCTAGAAAAATTTCAAGTTCTGCAGATAAAAATCCGAAAACTTATCTTTCTCTGTGTATTGAGTTTCATTCCGATCCCTGTTCAGGTGTGAATAAACTCAGTGGGCATTCTCCAGTTATCTTCAGTGAGCTACAGATCAAGCCCAGGAACCGTGTTACAGCCAAAGAAGAGCTACTATTGTACCGCCGTTGTCTCTGCTGATCTAACAGTCCTGTGACTGAATAAGCTTCACTTCTGAAATTTCATAGACTGACAAATCAACTATAATACTTCTAATTTAATAACTGAGAAAAATGAAAATCAGAAACGTCCATTCTAGAAATGGAAAACAAAGTGTTACCTCTTAATTATTTTTTATTTTAAGGGACCTATTGTGCGAAAACAAACACAAACTTCCAAAGTTTAATAATACAAGGGCTGTAAACATTAAGGTCACCTAGAGCTGGCTGCCCAGGACCATGTCCAGAAGACTTTTTAATATCTCCAAGGATGGAGAACCCACAACTTTTATGGGCAACCTATGGCAGTGCTCTGTCACCCTCACAGTAAAAAAGCTTCTCCTTATGTTCAGGCAGAACCTTCTATGTTTCAGTTTGTGCCCATTGCCTCTTGTCCTGCTATTGGGCACCACCAGGGAGGGACCACTTGGTGTCACCCT
>NW_009599875.1:67852-119973 GCF_000690535.1 Cariama cristata | reverse complement strand
CCAGCCTGTCTTGATACCGGGGGTTGCCCCAACCCAGCTGCAGAACCTTGCACTTGGCCTTGTTAAACCTCATGAGGTTTTCATGGGCCCACATCTCAAGCATTTCCAAATCCCTCTGGATGGCATCCCGTCCCTCAGGCGTGTCAACCACACCACTCAGCTTGGTGTCATCCACAAATTTGCTGAGGGTGCACACAATTCCAATGTCTATGTTATTGATGAAGATATTAAACAGCACCGGTCCCAGCACAGACCCC
Source organism: Cariama cristata (assembly GCF_000690535.1). Lineage (NCBI taxonomy): Eukaryota > Metazoa > Chordata > Aves > Cariamiformes > Cariamidae > Cariama > Cariama cristata. Next base: position 119,716 of record NW_009599875.1, on the reverse strand, counting down.
TGAGGGACACCACTCGTCACCAGCGTCCATCTGGACATTGAGCCATTGACCACCACCCTCTGGATGTGACCATCCAACCAATTCCTCATCCATTGAACAGTCCACCCATCAAATTCATACCTCTCCAATTTAGAGAGAAGGATCTTGTGGGGGACGGTGTCAAAGGCCTTACAAAAGTCCAGATAGATGACATCCGTAGCCCTTCCCTTGTCCACTGATGTAGTTACTCTGTCACAGAAGGTCACCAGGCTGGTAAGACTAGACTTGCCCTTGGTGAAGCCATGATGCCTAGATACAGTTGAAAATGTTACCTTCTTGATTAGTTAGCTAGGCATCCAACTCCTATCTGGAATTCAGTTTGATTCCCACCTGAAAATAGCTCTCAATTGGGGAAAAGAAATAGGCACCTCCAGATGCTGATTGATCCCCTTAAATGTACGTAGCTTAGGATGGGCTAAATTATTCTATAGAGGTTCTTACCTTTTTCCATTGACAGTAGAGAGTAGGTAATTACTTTGACTTTTATACGCCACTCACATTAAATGACTTTATGTAAAGACCCTCCAGGAAATTGCCTCAGGAATCATACTAACCTAAGAATTAATCTGGTTGCTCACTACCAGCATAGGCATTCTTGAATCAGATGATTTCCTAGTCTTACGAGGAGCGGCTGAGGGAGCTGGGCTTGTTTAGTCTGGAGAAGAGGAGGCTGAGGGGAGACCTTATCGCCCTTTACAACTACCTGAAAGGAGGTTGTAGCGAGACGGAGGTTGGTCTCTTCTCCCCAGTAACTAGCGATAGAACAAGAGGAAATGGTCTCAAGTTGTGCCAGTGGAGGTTCAGGCTGGACATTAGAAAGAACTTCTTCACTGTTAGGGTCGTTAAGCATTGGAATGGGCTCCCCAGGGAGGTGGTGGACTCACCATCTCTGGAGGTGTTCAAAAAACGTTTAGATGTGGCAGTTCAAGACATGGTTTAGTGGGTTTAGCAGGCACGGTTGCATCAGGTATACTGTTGGACTTGATGATCTTTGAGGTCTCTTCCAACCATAACGATTCTATGATTCTATGATTCTATGTCCTCAAGTGGTATAGAGAGCATGACAGGCCCTGAAGAAAGCATTTTCTTCAGGGAGATATTCTTCTGAAAAGAACAGAGCCGATCCATATGCAAAAGGCAGGAAAAGAAAATCCTATAAATTGAGCTAGATTTTATTGCCATAAAAACTCAAGAATCCTGTGAGCACCACTGAACCAGGGCTCTGGGGCAGTGTACAGTGGACAACTCTGTGAAGCCTCAGCCTTCAGGCTTATCTCCCATGCTCAGGGCAACCAGCAGGACTGGCACAGAGAGTCTTTGTTCTGCCTGCTGGGACAAAGAGGAGTAAAGCAACATTGAAAATTTGGCCCAATTTATGCTAAAATTTTAGCAGGGCAGAAAAACATGTAGACTTACACACCAATGCATTATTTTTAAAGTCATCTGAAAATACTGTTCCTCAGACGTAATCCAGACTATAGCACAGCACCTGGTGCCATTAATCAGTTCTACTATTTTCACAGCTGACACTGGGAATAATCTTGAATAGGTCACAGTTCTCCAGACTGATACTTATGGCACAGGCCTAATGATTCACTTTAATAATTTTAAATTAATTCTCACTTTTTCCCCATCCTCTGATTCAGTTTTCCATTTTCTGGTAACTGTATTACACTTTTATCTCGATCAATAATATTGTGAGTAGTCAGAGTACCTGACAGATGACAACATCTGTGTTATTTAAGGAGGTCTCTTATGACATGGGACTATCTACTGAGGGCATTTTCTATTAAAAAAAAAAAAGCTTTTACTTTATAATATACTGCAGAGGCAGAGGGAAAGTGATGTATTATGTGAAGTACTAAACAAAGAAATAAATAACCAACTATAGGAATATTTTTTTTGTTCCTGTCAGAAAGCAATCTAAATTTTAGTATTTATTCTAGAAATGTCCTAGCCTCTTAGAGGCAAATTATGCATGAAATAATGCAATTAAAACTGAAATAAAAGATTTAAATGCAGCCTCTAGAGGCATTGAATGGCACCACACTGTCTCACTCTTTACTGACTTTTATAATGAATGCTCAATTTATAGGAAAACCTTTCCAGTCCTGGCGCTTAGAATTCTCTGGTTTTGATGGCACTAATCGTAATTCAGTTTCCCCACACCGTGGGAACATGTCAACACTTCCTTCATGCTCCAAAATGAACAAACAACTCCATGACCAAACACAACCTTATCACTTAAGTGTGAAGAGGAGTGTCTTAAGTCCTGAGTTCTTGACAGGCTTGTTTCCAGTTTTTCAGAAGATATTCTTATATCCCTCCTAAGATTCTCAGTTTATACTTTTGTCATTTGCAGCCTTGGGAATGACACTTGGAAAATCACTGATGGCACAACTATCAAGTGAGGGATCTTTGAGAGTGGTGGATGCCATCTTCAAAACTGCTATAAGTGTTACATCTCTAACACTATCAATGACAAGAGTGGAAAAGACACACACATTTGCAGTGGTGTAACAACTTGCAAAGAGCCTAAACTACTCATTTTTTCCTCTTCCCTCCTCTAAATTGCAAAAGAGTTTTGATGACAGGCATTCAACACCCAGAAATACCAGCAAAAGAAATGAACTTTTTTTTCTGGATTCACAGGCCTAGAACAATGACTTCACAACTGGTTTCATTTGGGAAGGAAAATTCATGGTGAAAGAGGAAAAATTTAGGTCAATTTTCAGTTCACAGAACTTAATAAATAGGTTATATTTATCTACTGGCACACCAGGATTGTAAATAGCTTCACTAAAGCCTCTCTGACTGTATGAAACTACATTGCATAATCACGGAAATTGATTTTCTCAACAAGTACAGAGATCAATCTATGGAAACTTCTCTCGATGAGTGTGAGCGTGAAGGATATCATGACATCAGAATAACTTTAGACAATGCATTTGCATTGTAGAAAAAGCTGTTTGAGAGGATCACAGATATGTTTTTGACTGTTAGCTTCAGTAGCTGAAACATCACGGAGGAACATCAGGATTTGTTGTCACTCTATTACTGTGGTGCTGAATTTCTAAGAAGCAATCTCACAAAGTCTCAGTGATAGTTTTAAGAAAACCAGCAAACCAAAAATTGGAAGATTTTCAGAGCTTGTTACATGGGAAGTCTAAAGTAAATGCCATGAACATGGTGGACATTTGAAGTAGCCCACAAAGTTAAATTTCGCCAGTTTCCAGCAGAAGAAAATGATATATTATTGTCTGAAGTTTTGCCAACACGGATACACCAAACAGGGCGCGCCATAAGCATTGTCATACCCAGCAAGTCCTGACCTGCCACAGCCAGCAGAGTTTCTATTTGCATGACTTGCTGTCAGTCATCCAGAAACGTGCTTGATTATGTCCCCACATGGTGAGGTAGTAGATCACTGCTGGCAGCAATAGTTCACTGCAATTTTGGTCAGGTTCCAGTTCTGTAATGCTTGAACCACCGTCAAGTGACCATTTGAAGTGGTGTAACCTTCCAAAACATTAAGATATACAAGAAAATGACAGAAGCAACATTTAACATTGCAGAATAGCTAAATTGGCTTCCCCTTCATCATACCAACAGGCACATGTTTGGTAAGTGTTGGTTTAGCTGGTATTGACAGAGATTAACAGGATTTATTTTTCAAGGGGTCCACTTTTTTAGCAATCTGCTTAAAAGAGTTTAAATAATTTACCTGCAAATGTTGCAAAATGCATGCTTTGTTTAATTATTAAACATCATCTTTTGTGCTGCTGCTAAATTAGTGTTTAAGAAGGACAAAAATTCATACAGAATCCTTTAAGCAAGACTACCAATGCCATAATTCGAATCTTTTAGGCCTAAAAGTGCAGCCAATCATATTAGCGTATTAGCCAATATGCTAGTTAATATGTAACATATTTGAAAGAATGATGAAGGCAATGCACATAGCCTTTAACATCTGAGAATATAAGTCTTTGAGTCCTGTGTAATCAATATGACCCTTCTTTGCTCAGACAATATTTTCCAGACCTGTTAATTAGAATATTGCCTCATAACATTTTTCTTATTGTGAAACAAGCCCCAGAAAGCTGCAGGTCTCCACCAGTGAGAGTGTCTAAAATGAGAAAGGACAGCATTAGATACAGGTTGCTTCCCAAGTCGCACAGAACTCACCCCTAGCCCAAAGTTAATGGCAAAACATCAGTAGTGCCAAAATGTCACTAAATCTCATAGAAGGGAGGGAACAAAGCAGACCAAATGTGATGATCTGTATTACAGAGATGATAGTATAAAAGGTATTAGGCAGAGGATAAACTGTACCTAAACATCAGGCATAACAGAACAGCTAGGAACCAAGTGTCCTGGTTGTAGATATGGTTGTAGACAACAACACAGCATGTGTTAACAAAAAGATTGTAACTGAAAACGTCTGTAAAAAAATAATTTCTGTCAATACAGACTTCAGAATAGTTAATTATAAAACCTGTGTGCTAGATAACCGTTACTGGCATGTGGCGTTCACCCATTACTGGCCTGTGGAACCAAAGCACCTAAAATGCCAATATGAATCTGAAGGTCATTACAAACACATCCAGATTTGTTCCGTAAGTGAGTGGTACCAATAGAACATAATAATGAGAAACCTGATTTATAGAGCATGGACTGCTCTACAAAGGTAAGTAAGCAGTGCCAGAAATAAGATGTTTTGTAGATGTGTAGTCAAATAGTGTATACATAAATACCAAAGCAGACCATGTAGTCTTTGATGGTAGATTTTGATGATGTCTAAAGAAATGGGATGTTTTACAATTACTCATATCATAAAAATTAATCACAATGTACCAGCAGCTGTTGATGTTGGCAGAATTATGCTTGCTTGCCTTAGATATATGTTAAAAATACAGATGTGAACTCCCAGATAGGAATAATAGAGAAGACAGGAGAACCTATGGGGTTAGGTGGTTTAGTTTTATGAAGACGCTTCTTCTCACCCTAAGGGACTAAAAGCAAGGTCATAAATGTGTGGGGATTTGGTGGGCCACAAGGAAGAAAAAGTCTATAGTATTTGTGGCCAAGATCCACACAGGAAACAGAATTACAGAATACAGTCAATGCTGAGACATTATTAGCAGTATTTCCCTCCTACTGTGAATTTTCCTGCAGAAATGTTGCATTCATCCTTTTCACAGGTACCTGAAGAGTCCCAGCTAAATTGAAATTTGAAAAAAAAAAAAAAAGAAAAGGAGAAACGCTACAGTCTTTATACATACAAAGTATTTCAACTAGTGAAACATATCCAGGCACCTTAGATATTAGTGCAGCTAATGAGTACTGGTGTGGGAAAAAAAATAATTGGAAGCAAAGTCTCTAAAGTATGAGATTTTTTGGTGTTATAATCAGGACTATCTACTTTTCTCTGAAGAAAATTCAATTGTTTCGAATAGACCTAGAAATGAGACTGATTTAGTCATTGCCCAGGATTCCACACTGTGCAGCAATTTAGTAATTAAAATGTTAGCAACCATAGTAGTACCCAGGACAACTACTTGGGGTTTCATGGGTAATTCCCTGCTTAATCCCTGGTAATCACTACTGAAGTCATCACCAGCTGCAAAGCTTTTGCTAGACTGCTGGTCTAGTAAGAAATCGCTAGTGTAATACTTAATTGTTTATTAGAAACTATTCAAGGTCTGCCTTATGTGACCTGAAGTTGATAGCTGCCTTTTCACCAATCCTATCAGCGATTGTCCCCTTACAAAAGCAAAGGAAGATATATGCTCATTGAAGATCACCAATTCTATTCTGGGTTATCAGAGCTATTTCTTATTTTGTCACTGTGTGTTTTGGCATTTTTTTCAAATCCTCAAGGAAGAAGTGGGCTCTGAGAAGAATCCAAAAGAGATGATACTATTTGTAGTACTACTGGTACTATTTGATACTAATGGTGAGTATTTGCATTCTTGGTTTTAAGAGCTCCTTCTGAAACGTAAGCACATTACCATTATTTTATTATTATTGTTACTCCTATTCTTATTACTACTACTACTGCTGTTGCAGTCTTCCACAATGATGTCAATGTGCCAGGTACTGTACAAACACCTCAACAGTATTCACCAAACTCATCCACAAAGGCAGGTGCTTTGCAGCCATCAGCTGCAGTTCTTCCTGCCATGCAAAACCCCAGACAGAGCTTGGGGAACTTCGCAGGGGCTACAGAGATCAAATGCACTCTACCATCTTAATCGTTAATCTTTTCCATGTTTTAAATGAGAATTTCTAGTACTTTTTGTAATGTGCCTCAGGTGTTTTGTAGTAGCTGAGCAACGGCTGCTTAGGAGCACTCACAATATGTTCCATTGTTTTGACTGGACAGGGCTGTGAAATCATCCTGCTGTTTCATATTCTCTCAGAGTATGCATTATGAAGATCCTGGAGCACATCGCTGATTTAGCTTTTTCATTTTGGTCGATTGGGATCCATTTGTGGAGTCATCCTGGTATTTTCAATTTATAACAATTTGTGTTTCATGTTTTCTTTTTTAAAAAAGGAATTTTCACTCTTCTTTTAGTATTGGTTTAAAATTCTGAACTACTTTCCTGCTCATTTTCAAACTCTTCCTCCACATATATTCCTGTCTTCAAGGGCAACTGTGACATACTCTATATAATTAATATTAAATTTTACAATCTTTATATTTCCCGCTCTCATCTCACTATTTAATGAGAATGTGGGACTAGTGTCTTTAGAAGACATGTGGGCTTGCCCTTTCAAAGCAATTATTTTATGAAGCATTTCAAAGATTGCTTTATTTTTACATAATGCTGAAAACAAGTGTCAGGCTTTGTGAGTTTGAGCGGAAGCCCTGGAACTTTATCAGCCACTCAGACATTAGGTGTGTTTACACTTCTTTAGTTACAGCTTCCTTATGCATACTGGCATAGCATTTTTAGCTGATTGAGGTATATTCCATTTTGAGTTTTTAGAGAGTGGAGGAGAAAAAAGAAGAGAGGGAAAAAGAAATTAAAATAAAGGGAAAGGAGTGAATGACAGTAGATGAAAGGATGCAGGAAGACATCAAAGTCTGCTGGGAAGGAGACAGGGTCTTGCTTCCTCTTGGCAATGTTAGACCTGGAAGGTGATTTAACAGGCAGCAGCTGGGAACTCAGTGGTTATTTTCTTGTAGAAAGATTATATAAAAACATGAATAAAGGAATTACATTCATATGAGTGCCAAGAAGCTTGCGCCTAATGGATGCACACCTAATGTATCCACATTGTGCCTTAGGAATTCATTCTCTCTGAAATGTACTGTCTGTTTTCTTTTTATATTAGATCTAAAAACAAATCAGTCTTTGAGCTGCCAGATAAAATAATTGTTTTGAAAGCGTGCACACACATGATTTCAAAAGAAAGCAGTCTAACCCTGCATTTCTACTGAAGCCAGATCAATTTATTGAGGCAGCTACTACCTGCTTCCTTCATTTCTCTGTCAGGCTTCCCTCTCTACAGTCCTTTCAAAAACTATGTAACAATTAAAACTTAGATTAATAAATCCATTTACCAGCACAATTATGGAATGTTTCCTTTCTTAGACTCAACATGTATAATGTGTAATGAAAACATTTATTCCTGGCATCACTCAAATATGAAAGAAAAATCATTGTAAAGACTGATATCATCAGAAAGTGTTAGGTGAATTTCAAAACAGATGTATAACTTAGTAAGAAAAATGCGACCAGGCAGAAGTTCATCTTTTTCTCAGTAGCCTTCTATAGCAATGTCTAGTAGCAGATGTATATAGACGAGTATTTGAAACAAGGCAAATACAGAGGCTTGGGGTTCTTCTTTCCTGATTAATCCCCTTGGCTTCTGACTATAGTGACAGGGACTTTCTGAGCTACAGATTGAAGTGTATCATCATATCACCTGATGAATTTACCCTCTTTTAATTTACTTAGGCCTATTTATTTTTTTAGCCTCCACAACACCCAACACATTTCATGATATCATTGTGAGTCATGTGGAAAGCACCTCATTTTTTATGTCTGATTTTGTATATTTTATTATGTGACTTGTAGTTCTTCTGTTATAAGAAAAAATGATACATCATTTCTATTTACCTTCTTTATGGTGCTGGTGACTTTACATAGCTTTTCCCCTTAAAAATACCTTTTCCACAAGCTGAAGAGTCAAGGCCTGTTTATCATATGGAGCCTCTAGCTATATATTCTGTCCCCCAGCCCTGCATTTTTTGTAGCTCTATTGTAAAACATGTAGTTCTCAGTATCTGAACAGTATATGGACCACAGGCAACCCTAGCAGAGTAATCTATGTTTCAATCTGAAATTCCTTCCTAGTAATTGCTATAATTTAAATTTCCTTCAAGATTATAGCTGAGTAGAGAGTTGATATTCTCAAAAGACTGTCCACAATTACTCCCTAGTTTCTTTCTCGTTGGGAATAATTTGCAAATAATGGCGTATTTTCCCACCTCATTAGTCATCTTTGAGGAAAAGGTTGTCTCATTATGAGCAAATTTGCCTGTGAAAAACAGATAAAGTTACTCCTATATGAATTGTTATGCATGGGAATATTTTAATTCATTTTGGTATTCCCCCGTTTGCAGTCCCCCTGAAGACTCTGATTCATAGTCAATGGACTTGGAATGGCCCTAGTGGGCAAGTTCTTGCATATTCAAGTAATTATCAACCACTTCTAGGCATATGTCCATGGCAGTAAATTTGTGAGATCCAATTTTTACCACTTGTCTAACTAGTTGACGAGAAGAGTGCAGAGTTAATGCAGAGTTTTATAGATTTAATGCTGTGAAAAAATAGACATTCCCATCTAATCTGAGCTCTTGCATGGCAGAATTCATTGTATTTCACCCTATGAGTTCTGTAACAAGCTTTATAGATGCCTTTTAGAAAGACATATATTCTTTGGATGAAATCTACAGGTAACTTCACCCCATTCCCCATGGTTACACCTGCTAAAAAAACTGAGTGTGATTTTGCATCCTGTTTATCTGCTAGGGGCAAAATAATTTTGATCATTCTCTGCCAGATTAATGATTTGCCTTTTAGCAGATCTACTTCCCTTGCTCCACCAAAGTATCTCAAACACTGCATAGAATAGGAAATAAGAGCTGTTCAGATGACTACAACCAGACATGATTTGTTTTCCCCTGGAAGGATTATTTGTCCAGTTACTACTTTCAAACGTGTTACAGCTGATGTTATGGGACCATGTGGAGTTAACAACAATATATTACAAAAGCCTTTAGAAATCAGCACAGATTTCAAAATGGAGCCTTACAGGATATAGTGGTAAGCATGTCTAGAGGAAGAAAAGGGAACAGGCTTTAAAGGCTATTACGAAGTTAGCTAGTTTTGTTCCTAGCAAAATTTACAAAAGCAGCTTTATCTGACTGCAATGCTCCTAACTGATTTAGGTAATTCTGTAAACATCACTAGGCCTCTCTCTACATTACATCTGCACAAATTTTGTCCAGCAATGGTGACTGAAGCTATTTTTTAAAAAAAGTTCTCACCAATACATAATATTTTTGATGCTCTCACAAACAGAGCAGGTACAGGACAGAAGGTAGAATACAAAACAGCATGCGAATGGCTAAGTGAGAGGAGGTAACAGAGACTAACAACCCAAAGACACTCTGCTCAGAGACCTTTTTCTTTTAACATGCGTTCAGATAACCTGGAGTGAAAAAACAGCTGTAAACTCAAAAGTTCTTTTTTCAGAAAAACAAAATATCTATAAAATAATCAAGGATTTGGTAGTAGGAAAAGAAATGTATTCTGTGCAGCTAAAAACCTGCTTACAAATGAGTGCAACACAAACTAGAATTCTTACCCTCTTCAGAGTTTGGAGGTGGGGTGGTACATTATATCAACTTACACTCCTGTTTGGGGCAGAAAATGTGAAGAAAAGGTGATTTGGGGGGCTATGAAAGGAAGGTAAGCTGTTTTATGAAGACTGTGGTGTAGCTGATCCTCAAATGACCTAACCAGTATAGGGAGGGGAAATAAAACAAACACTCTGAGTGCGATATCCATCAGGTACTAATTACCAGAGGCATGAGTTCACATCCATAACTACTGGCTCTATGAGTGGCGGTAACAGGGCTATCACAGCACTTGGATGTCTTTCTCCCAGAGCTCTGAGCTGCATTGTGGGTGGCCCAAATTTGCAACATTTTTATGGACACCTACCAGATTCAAGAAGAATTTCTGGATCAAATCTGGAATTTTCACTCAGCACTAAGCTCTATGACGAAAAGTTTTCTTTCCTAGAGTGAAATTTAAGTATTATAAAATTACTACCAGATTGGGAAATCTGACACAAATAATTCTGAAATAAAGCATTAGATGTAGGCATGTTTCAATGGCTTTTAATGAATAGCTTGATGTGCTGTAGCGGGGCTAGGGGTTGGGAGTCTGGGCACGTGGTTCTGGGACACTGAGCCTCTGCACCCTGAGATCCTCCTGAGTTTCTGTTTTCTTAATGCCCTAGCAGAGCCCCAGGGACCCCTTGGGGACTTCTTTGCTACAGAGCACCACTCCAGAAGCAGAGATCCCTAACACTGCTAGAGGCTGGCTGGCTGCTCAGAAGACACAGATTTGGAAATACAGGTTCCTCAGCAGTGCATTGGCAGTGTATTGGCAGTGTATCTGTTTGTCTGTAATATTAATTCACAGAAAACAATACATCACCACAAAACATCCTTAAACTTTATTAAATTGTCACTTTCCAATAAAATTGCTTTTTCTTCCAAACATTGCTATGCACTCTTATTTCTGGGGCTATAAGAAAACAGATGTTGTGAGGTACATCAGCAACTCACTGGCTGCAGCTCCCCATGCTTGTGCCCACAAGTGATAAAACATGTAGAAATCCAGTTCTGCTGAAACCCAATGAGCTGACGGAATGGTTTTTGAAATGGAATTTAAGGTTCTTAGATACCAAACGCTTCTGAAAACTTCACTACTGACCTTTGGCCAGACTGCAGAATTTGTCTTGCTAAAGAAAGTAGTCAGAGGCAGTCTAAGACTGAGCATGATTCTCAGGTACTCTGTGGAGCTTGCTGTGCAACTGATGGGAGGACACCCTTTTGTTTTATAAGCTAAGCTGAAAAACAAGTCTAAGAACTGGCCTCTTAATGTGTTTGCAGGGCTTCCATTAAGATGTCCTGCTGCTTCTCAGCATATTTTTCAACATAAAATTTTGTCACCTCATTTTTCCTCTGTCTGCATAACCAGAAAAGGTGTTTTGCAATACCTTCCAGGTAAAGTGATATACGGCCACTAATACCTCCTCACACACAGGAAACTTTCAGACACCTAAGCTAACTACAAGGGTGGCAGGGCCTATCCACTCTGAGTGGCAGACCCTGACATTTTGACTCTTTTTGTGAGGAAATGGTTTATTTCAGTCATTATCAGAAAAGCAGAGGGGAAGAACCACAACTTTGTTGCTTTCTTGATTTCCTTCCCTTACTTTTCTTTAAATTTAATATCTCAATTATTTAGGCACAAAGTGATTAATGAGAACTGGTGAGCTTACTGTCATTTTGAAGATTATTTAAGCACGGTTTAGTGAAGGGTGCTCCTTTGCTGTGATGTGCCAGGAAGGTCTGTTCTGCTGCATGACACTGGCTGGTACCTTTACTTCATAAAGGGTAAGATGCTGGATGCAGCTCTGGCCCAGATGGCTGGGCCCCGGTAGAGATCCTCAAAGTTCCCTTGCTGTTCAGTCCAGAGGCAGGAGAACACACTGGAGTTTTTGTTAGGCTACCTAATTACGTTGTTTAATTGCACAGTGCCAGCATCCAGGAATCTCAGCCACAAATGAAACTTCATTGCATCAGACATCCAGATGCCCAGAATCAAGAGCTGACTACCTCATGCTCCTTCTGTGTCCCTTCTACCAGTCTAGTGTTACCTCCAACTTTGCATTACTCATCACATTTGTTGCCTGGATGTACTGGCTTTCTGTGGAACTGCATGTAGTACTCCATGTCAGAGGAAATTTCATTGCTTGCTGCCTCAGTTTCCCTTTCTCTAAAATGGAAGGCAACAATAATTCTTCCCTTAGAAGTATTGTAAGTAAATCCTTATGTAGTCGATACATTCATAGTTGTGAGTTGGCTAATGATGGAGAAGATGTAAGTAAAAGAAATACCTATTAATGAATAAGACGTTACAACCAATCAAAGCATTGCCACAATGAAGACATGCTAGGGGGCAGCAAGCATTTCTAATTAAGAAAGATGAGAGACAAACAGGATATGTTGGGGATTTTTTCCCACCTATTTATACAAACTATTTAAAATACTACAGTCATTGTGTTTGGGAATATATTAATTTTATTGCCACCAAGCCATCTAGAGCACCTGGCTAAATCAGTGTCCTCAGAAATATGCTGAAGTTTGTACGTGGTCTCTCCAAGAGCTCCAAACAATCATATGTTTAAAATGAACAGGCACAGCTCCTCTTATGCCTTGGGTAACAGCTCCAAGCAGTTAGTTTTAGTTTTAGCTGCTTTTACTAGCAGCTTAGCTTTCCTCTCCTTTTGTATATATATGGTTTCATCTATGTACCTGTAAAGAGAGAAACAAGGATAAATCAGGGGAAACATAGGAACAAAGACCATCCAGAGGGTGCTTGGGAGTGGCTGTCTTGTGTATCACGATTTTTTAGTTACCTTGTGAGATGGTAGCGCATTTTGGCAAGTCAGATTTGCTAAATGCATCTCGTGTACTTCTCATGCTGACCTCAGCGCCAGTCTTTCCATGGGGAAAACCTTATTCTTCTTTGCCAAGGTCTAATATATACAAATGTGTAGTCATTTAACAGTTGCTGGCATGCCAATATACATCTAGCTTATTTCCTTTATTTTTAAAGGCCATTGTTAGTGTTCTTTCCAAGTAAAATAAAATTATTGTGAAATAAGCATTCTCTTAAAGTGTAAACCATATAAAATAGAAATGTCCAGACTACATGCCATGTCATGAACCTTAACTGATGTCTTCTTGAAGCACTGTTCCAGATGACATATCAGTGAAAAGATAACACTTATTGTCATATTGAAAGAACATGGAAAAATAATCATATCGTATTCCAGGAGAATCAAATCTCCCAAGTCTAATGCTGAAGGAAGGTGAAGTAACATTACAGGTTTTTGAACTGTCCATTTCAGACATAAAAAGTAAACATTCAGTTATTCATACAGATAATTTATTTTATCCTTCTCCAGCCAAGAAGATGTAATCATCATTTGTGCTTGATGAGCAATATCAAAGATTTATAAAGTCAAAATCTAAACCTTAGGGCTCATAAGTTCTTAAAACCCCCTCTACTTAAGTGCTTACACATTAAATGGATTTTGGCCGTACAGCTTGTAGCCAAATGCCATGTCTGGTAATGCTTTTCAATGCCTCAACACAGCTGATAATGATAATTATCAGTTTACATAATTCATTGCAGTAATAAAAATGGAGGCAAATGACCAAAATCTACACTACGAGGAAGAGGAAATAGTGTAAAATCTAATCCTGCAGCTCAGCAAATTTGGAAGAGAACTACTACTGTTGCATACCTCATCATTTCCCCTTAGATAAAAATATCTAATAAAACCTAGGAATGCTCATTTTGCTCATTTGATTTTTTTTGCCATTACCTGCAGGACTAACAAATATTACAACCATGCAAGAGATCAAAGTTAAAAATATGGTTTTAATAAGTCACTCCTTAAGGAAGCAAGCAAAACACAGTACTTTGCTCAGGTGATAGGAACAAATAATTTGCTAAGTTGCTTTCAAATGTATAAATGAGTCCATTCTGAGAGAAGGAAATAAATTACTTCAAAACTGGATCTTCAACTTTGTAATCCATCATTATTCCCCTCCTTGCTGGTTAACACTCAGATCCTAGAAAAATTTCGGAAGTCTGACAAGGTCTGTCTGGAAAAGCTGGGATTGCAAGGCAGAAAGCATGAAGATGAGTAAGATAGCTGGATCTTAATAGTGAAACCAGAGTGACTATGCTCTGTCACAAAGTGCGGAGGCAACTGCACTGAGTAAAAAGACATCATAAATCTATATACAAACCACTATTCACTTAAAATTCAGAAAATATGAAATAAATGGCACTTTTTCAGGGATTAGATACCTGCTGGATAGCTGCAGGCAAATACTTCTATAACAGAGATCACTGAGCGTAGGTGTGCTATATCTATTCTTTTAGAAAAAGTGATCACATCTCATTTTCTTTTTTAATGATTGCTAAAGATGGCACTGGTTTTTATGAAAGAGCACTACAGTTTATCACTAGTAGGAGAACTGGATCTATGGGTTTTTTTCCTTAGATTGAGATAATTAAATTTCATATCTGCTCCACTGGGAGGAGCAGACCAGGTTGTGGGGGACGTCTGGCACTCTTTCTTTGGCATGACTTGTCTTATTCTGGCTTTAGGAAATGCCCTGATAGCCCAGTCTCCTACAGGAATTCCAGTAGTCAGGTTTATCCTCAATTTGGGATATTTATGAAGTTCAGAAGCAGGGCTAAAGAAAGTCTTATGAGAATGATTCATTGGAGTTAGTTTTATGAAACAAGGACAACTATAAAGATAGCACTGTAATTTATATGGAAAAAACTGGGCACATAACACTGCACACACACTTCTCCATCACCTGAACACTACCCAGAGCCTCCTCATTCCCTTGTACTGCTGGTAGAAAACACCTTGCTCACATACTCACTTTTATGCAACTCTCCTATAAAATAATGGTTTTATCTTTCACAGATTAGGTTCTGTCTCTCCTGGACTTTTGTACTTACAGCTGGTATCAGGCAGGACTCTCAGGCCTGAGTCCCCAGTGAGGGACTGAAGGAAAGTGACCTCAGCATTGTAGTTGAGCCACCTTTCCTCAGGGACTGTTTTGCACTGTCAGTGTTGTTGAGGAAAAGCTCACCTCTCTCTGCCCACGCAACCAATGCCAAAACTCAGAAAATATTTGCTTTTACTGTGCTAGTTTTTTTTACAAGCTAAAGAAGGCTTTGTGTATTGTAAAATATGCATTCTTTGTGCTTTCAGTTCTTTTTGGTGTATATCACATGTGTGGTTGTATGCCACTGTCCTCATCTTGTTTCAGAGTTTTGTGTTGGTGTGCTGTGGTTTTGCATGAGCTACAAGTTGAGAACTGCAGCCCTGCAGCACGAGATGGGTAACGGAAAAGGTGTTCTTGAAATAGAGGGAAGAACCCAAATTCCACCTCCTGCACAGCATAAATTGCTACCATCAGTTCCTGCATCTTGGATACAGGGCTGCATCGTATTCAGAAAGAGGTTTCTACCCTAACAGGTGCAGCTTTTTAGTGATATTCCCTGCTGTATATGACACACTGCAGGCGCAACTGTAGGAAAAGCCTGAGTTTTTGAGACTGATCTCTTTCATGGCTGCTGCATGCATATGCAGAAGGCAGGCTCTGACTAGAGTTTAGTATGCACACGCTTTTCAGGGAACCGTAAAGGAAATGGTAGAGTGCATTCATCTCCCTAGCATTGATGAGAATCCAAATCTGATTATTCTGAGGTGAGCAGAGAGTTTGACAAGTGTTTGAAAGCTCAGGCTGTTACATTTTTGCTACTGCAATGCTGGTGTTAGATCTTGAAAGTGTCACTCCTAAGTCCAGCAAGGAGTTTACATGTTTTGTTTATTTTTCTGTCCATTACATCTTTTACGCAGTTGAAGAATCATTTGAACAAAAATGTGTGATTGGTGACTTCTCTGGTAATGCGGCAAACCCAGTTGGTAGAAAGGCCAGCTCTTCTGATGCTGAGCCAGGGCCTGTGCCACAGTGGCACGGCCACTTCGCATGTGAAACTCCTATGAGTGTAAGTAAGAAGAGACAGAGGTAATGCTTTCTAGTGAATACAGGGAAAGGTGAGGAGATGGGCTTTCAGTCCACAGAAATTGCTCAGGAAAGGTAATATGGACATAGCAAAGTGATCTTGCCTGGTAGGTGTTCACCACAGAATCATAGAATGGTTTAGGTTAGAAGGGACCTTTAAAGGTCATGTAGTCCAACTCCCCTGCAATGAGCAGGGACATCTTCAACTAGATCAGGTTGCTCAGAGCCCTGTCCAACCTGACCTTGAATGTTTGCAGGAATAGGGCATCTACCACCTCTCTGGGCAATCTCTTCCAGTGTTTCACCACCCTTATCATAAAATATGTCTTTCTTTTATCTACTCTGGATCTACACTCTTTAAAGTTTTTAAACCTTAAACTCTTTAAAGTTTAAAACCATTACCCCTTGTCCTATCACAACAGGCTCTAATGAAATGTTTGTCCCTATCTTTCTTATAAGCCCCCTTTAAGTATTGAAAATTTGCAGTAAGGTCTCTGCAGAGCCTTCTCTTCTCTAGGATGAATAACCCCAACTCTCTCATCTTGTCTTCATAGGAGAGGCCCTCAGATCGTTTTTGTGGCCATGGCAGGGCATGTTTCCAAGACAGCACTGAAAAAATAACTTATGCAAACGTTTAAAACGTCAGCACAGAACTAAGTGTTTTCTTGAGCAAGAATGCATGCTTCATCCCAAGTGAGCCTTTGGAAGTGGTGGAGCTGAATTAAAAAAATAGTTCAGCTTGAACCGCCAGGAAAGAAGGGCAAATGCAGCTGGGCAAATAGGAGACAGTGGAAGACCCTGTGGCTCAGGTGTGAATGAAGATAGCCCTCAGTTAAGAGAGAATTAGCTGGAATGGCCAAATTTCCAGGCACGCTGCCTGGTGCACACTGCAGGAAGCAAATCCTGCCCACCAAAAAACAGCTTGGAAAAGCAGTTCTCGCCTAGGCTTTCTCATACCAGCAGCATGGTCCAGTATGGACATTGTAGGAACAATCCTGTAAGTAAAATTGCTTCCTCAGTTAAGTAGCCCTTAGGTGGTTGGCCCAACATCCTGACCTAAAGAAATCAAATCAAAAGTAAAGATACAGAGATGAGCTCAAACCAGCAGAGAAAGGAAAGAATACAGTTCATTTACTGGTGAAAGAGCTCAGTGGAACAAAAAAAACCCCCAACATCCCCCTTCAAATAATCTAACTACCATAGCATGATTTTCATCAAGTGATCACATTATGTTGATTAATCACTGCAGGAAATGAGTACCTCAATTCAGGTTTTATGCAGACCAGCAAGAGGGTGCAAGGAAGTCTGTGTTGCATATTGCTACTATACCTTTCAAGTTTTTATGGCCCTCAAGAGAAATGAGGCATTCATAATGTGGGGGAAAAATAAAAATCATACAGAGCACCATAAATCTAAAGGACTAAGTTGTGGAAATCACATCTTTAAACTGACACAGCTGTGATTAACTGGCAATGGCTTTTACAGTTAGAAGTTTTTGGATATAGTTATTTGCCCAGAGAAAGTTTCTGGTGAAAAAAAAAAAAAAACCAACCAAAAAAAAAAACAAAAAAAAAAACCACAAAAAAAAAAAACAGAGCAAGTACAAGTATTTAATCAAATCCTTGTTTGGGGGCTGGTGGGATGGAATACATTAAACTACAAGCCTTGCACCTCAAGAAGCTTGGTTTTGAACCTGTTCTGATCACAGAGATTTAACTTTCCAGTAGATGTTGGCTCACAGTTTTTTAGAAAACCACCCACAGGATTCAGTAGTCTCTGTTCAGCAGAGCACTGGAATAAATTATCGTTCATGACTGGGCTCTACTTGCTCAGCTGTCTTTGCAAGTTTAGACAATCTCTGTGTATATAAAACAATGGCTCTCCACTTTCCTGTATTCAAACACCAACTTGCCAATCAAAATTAGAAAGGATATATGCATGCGTATATATGTATGCATAGTTAAAGAAAACAAAGGTAATTATTGTTGATATTGAAGTCTATATAGAGGCCTGAATAATAATTGACTTAAATGCTGTGGAATCACTTGTACTTACTCAGGATGTAGGAATAATGCTACAAATCAAAATAATAGCATCCTTCATCCATTTTGCATTTGCTTTCCCCACAGGAGACTGTACAAAGTGAAAAGCAAGCACAGCAGTGCCTTAAGAAATGTAATCTTCCACCAAGGAATAGCTTTACTGCTACAAGGCAAAGATCTAGGTCTAGACAAACTCCTGAGTTTGACCAGGATGGCTGTGGCAGTACAAGCAAATTGAACAGGCTCGAGAATACTACTGGGCATGAAACACAACTGTATGGCTCGTAAAACTGCTAGAGCAATCACTTGAACAATTTCACCCTACATAAACTCCCACACAATTTCCAGCCAGCATGGATCATGAACCACGTCTTTACTGTAGCTTTGTTTCTTTCTTTGCTTTCATACATGCTAGAGTTGGCAAGCATATATGTGAATAAAGGTCCACAGAGCACTCAGTGTAAAAGAACAGTTTACACAAAGTAACATAATTTAGAGATAATAGAATTAGATCAGAATGGCCAGAATTTTTAGCTTTATGCAATAGGTCAATGATACCCTAAAAGCCAAAGCCAAACCCAAACCCAGTTCTCATTTGGACCAATTCATAAATTGTCACACTACACCAAAGCATCTGCTGCCCAGGTCATGGAAACTCCACTTACAAAGAAACAAGTAAAAAATTTTCATAATAAATCTTACACACACATGCCATCAAATCTTTCAATCCTCTAAGGAAAACTTGATTCAAGTAAATGGACTTGGTGCTTACAAACGTAAAAAATATCTGTGGAGAGAAAGCAAATGCCTATGGTAGCTTATTCATGAAAAAGCCTGTTTCAAACCAATTTATGGAACTTGTTCAAGCAGATTAATCTAGGAGATCAATAACATTCCTTAAAGTAACTAAGACCCCAGTAAGCTTTCCTAATATGACAGCACAGGAAAAGAAGAAGCTGGGAAGGAAAGACCAGCAATCCAACCTGAACCCTATTTAAACATATAGCCAGGACTACAGGTAGGGAGTATTTTAAACTTACACTGCCAATTTTGCTTAGATGAAAGGAAATTATGAGAGGAAATTGTGTATATAAAACTCTTTAGCCTTTAACAGCATCCTTCTTGGCATACCCTTTCAGCCACACATTATTGTTCTCATGTATAAGTTAATAGTTTGTACACATGCTTTTCATATTGCAGGACTGTAATTTCAATACTTTTTTATTATTTGTGGCTGCACATTTTTGCATTCTAATTGAAATATCCTTGGTATTGTATTTTAATGCTAATATTTGATGCTTTTCCAAAGCTTAGCTGTGTAAGCAAAAGAGTGAGTGACAGGAAAGAGAACTGTATTGGATCAGAAATTCAGAATATGAAGTCACTTAACAACATAACAAACAGCAAAATGGTCGTCTCCTCAACAAGTCCTCTCTTTTTTGTGTAACTTTTTGGTAGTGGAAGAGACTACTAGAGATTTTAAAGAAATTAAAAAAAAAGATGATCTGGACAAAAAAGATAAGCTAGCCTGTCAGAGATAGAGAAGTACCACAGCTCAGGTTTAGCAAGTTGTTTAGCAGCCACTCACAGACCTTAGTAATCGGGGCATAAAATGGATCAAATGCTAGTGGTACTATCAAGAGATGCAGCTGGAAAAAAGATGCTAAGGTCCAAAGCATACAGTATCTGAAGGAATCTGAAGAAAGGCTGATACTAAAAGACAAGGTAGTAAGGGAGACCTTGGTGTTTCCTTTACAAACAATAGCCATAAATAAAGATGATTTTTAAGCAGAAAAAAAACACGTTACAAGCAGGAGCAATCTAGCAGCCACAGAACAGATTTGAGCTTTTTGATATTTATGTCCTGTGGATTAGCATGGCAAGCATGAAATCTAAGTTTGCAGAAGATAATAAAGAGTCAAATAGTGGAATAATACAATTTCACACAGATGGAATATTGCATGAAGAGCAACATGCCAGCTACGCGGTAACACGTACAGAGGAGGCATGACTGGCCCCTTGAAATTCCCCATGGGCAAGGGTTTGAAAGCCTCTAGCAAAATATGTTATTGCCAAAAAGACAGCAAGTTAGATCTATCAAAAGCTACCACATTAGGGTGGTTAAAAACTGTACTTGTGACACATTGCATTTGTCAAGAGTGTTGTAAACAGTGATATCCCGATCCTTGGTTTTGAGCACTGTTTTAACTTACATTCCTATGTATAGATGCAAATATATTTACATTTAGATACATACTTACATATTTACATTAATATATACATTTAAATTAGCTTGGGCTCTGACTCCTCTCATCCTCAAACTTCTTCATCCTGAAATAGCCTTGGTAGATGATTATGAGCAGAAACACCCCAAAATCCCAAGCTATTTATCTAGAGAGATGGAGGGAGCAAGATTTTTTCCTTAAACAGTCAGCAAAATTGTTTGTTCAACAGCTCACATGGGAAGGATAATCTGATCAGAGTTGAAAACCAGCATGGAAAGTACCAGTCACCTATTTCCTTTCTGGGCTGTTTTACCTGTACAGACTCCGTCAGAATATGTAAATAAAATATAAGACAGGCTCCAAGGAACTGTCAGCTACCTAAGCCATTCTTCATTCTGCTCAAGATCTGTAAGAAAGTCTACTGCTATAAGTAAGCCTGCTACATGTAAGTTCAGCAGGACATTGCTTCAAGCATGCTATTAGACTGAGTTATACAGCTACAGGACAGCAGGTTGAAGGAAACTAACATTTTTTTTCTTTTTTCTCCCAAACAATGGAAAGCTTTCTCTTTAAAAGTTACAAATTAGAATTGCTTTGCTGATGATAAGCTCTGGCTTTTGTTGAGCAAACCTTAAGCCAGGAGTTCCTGTATTTTTTTCCAGACATGATCTCTAGAGACTTGTGCTGCTCTTGCTTCTGCAGCAGTCACTGTTCCTGCTGCTGGTGTTATTCCCACCGCTTCAGTATTTTGCAAAATGCCAGTTTTCTGGAACTGGTTGAAATCCAATAGCTGACGCCTTGCACAGGGGTTCACTACATTCAGTGCTGCTACTAAAAGGGTCTTATGCCCTGTTCAGAGGCTTCAATTTCCATGTGTTGAATTATACTTCTCTCCCTCGTATGTGAATGGAAAATGTTTGCCACATTTAAGAAAATCATCCTGAGGGAGCTATTATGTGGGCTAATAAAAAATGCCAATTTAAAATCTATGGTTTTGTTTTTTTTTTCACGTTGTTCCTCTTTTTCACCTGTTTCGAGACTAGGCTTTTGCAAGGCACCGAGCCCCAAAGTAAGCCGTTGTTATATTCCTGAAGATTTCTTCTCTTTCTAAAGAGCTTGCACTGTGCTGAGAGCTGGGGCATAGCAAAGTTGTGGCCCTCAGCTACTATTAGCTTCATTCATTTAACACAGCTCTATTTGAGCAGCCTCCCAATGTATCAGGTGGACACGTCCCTCCTGGAGGGAGCCCAGGCAGTGTGACTTGTACAAAATTATTTGCTGCAATCCGCACTGCACGGTAATTCACAAAAAAGTTGGTCAAGCATGCAAACACAGTTTAATGAATACAGCCCATAGCTTTTCCAACGGCCATATTTTCTTAGAAGATATTCTGCTCTTCTTCCCATCAAAAAGGCAATGTGTACATTTGAAAGCAGCTCTGTTCCATTGCAATAATTTTCTATTGCTGTCAATTAATGTTTGGATTTTTAATATCTCAGATCCTGTACTGAACTGTTCAACAGGTGAATACAGTATGCCACAATCTTTCTCAATGGAAAACTGACTATTGATGCATATTGAGAGAGCTTGTGATGCAGTGACTTGGAAATGGAGTAGCAGTTAAGCCAAAGCTGGTATAAATCCTGTCCCTCCTGCTATCTGTGGGTACTGATTTTAGTGAAGTCTGAGATTTCGCCACTGATTCAGCTCGTTTTGCAAGTTTGGAAGTCACTGTTTCTTCCAACTTTAAGGTCCCAAAATATGGAATATTTCTTCCATTATAGATTTCAAGCTCCAGCCTTGAAACAACAAAGGCAAATTGCTCTCCAAACAAAGGCAAATTATCAGTCATTTAGGGTAGGAACGATGTATTTTTTCCTCCCTCTCATAGTTACATTTGTGTAAAATACTTAAAAACGTTAAAAATAATGGTACAACTTTGACTTTTCCAATCAAAATGTGCAACAACAGAATAATAAATTTAACAAAGCAAAAGCTAAAACTTTCAAAAGATACAAGTTAATGTCCACTATATAATTAAAATGAGCTCACAGGCAGTGAAAAAAACGGTATACTCACTGAATTAATAACCAGTTCTGCAAATGTCTGCATATTTTATGAACTGCAGATGTGCATTTATACTTTAAACATACCCACATTAAAGTACAACATGGTTTGTCATATATTTGCTATGTTTTCATGACAAAAACAGCTCTACAGAAAAATAGAGGACTTCTTTAAAAGCAGTTATAAAATGTATCTTGAGACATCCTCATGTATTTTATATGATACTGTACATGCAAAATACTGCTTTAATTCCAGTATTTCTATTTTGAACCAGTTGTGTAACCTATTCAGATAAACACAGCATGGAAAGCTGGTTTTACTGTTCATCTAAGAGTTTTTAAAAAGATCACTGCAGAAAAATTTTACTCCAATAATATGTGTAAAAGCATGGCATAACCTTTAGATGTCATTGAGATTAGCAAAAGTCAAGAAACTGCTTCAGACATAGTTTAATTCTTAGACGACTGTTTTAACTTCGAACAGGGTTCTCAAAATAGTGCCCAAATGCACAGTACTTGTTGAACAAATTCTGATTTATTGAAAGTAAACATTTACATTGGCTACAATGTTATAACTGTTACAAAGCTGGATAAAAGAGGCTTAAATAGCAATAGAAAGCAAGTGCAGTAAAAAGTGAATAGAGAAAATATTTGGCCTTAGTGATCTTCTAGCAGTATTTACATTATGTACATTTTGTTAAATATTTGTAGTAACTCTAAGGCACCATAGGCTAAATAGCAGGCTGCAGTACTATTTTGTTGCCAGAATTTAATAAATTTATTCAGAGAAAAAAGGCTGTAGAGTTAAAAGAAACATAGGCATATTTTATGTTTACTTAAAGACGTGGCTACTTCTTAAAATTCAAAGATACAATACTTAGTGGGTAAATTAAAAAATTATTTTTAGAACATTAAATTATATTGAATGTGTATAAGGAATATTTTTACTGACTTGCTGGTAAATGTTTAATGTAATCTATTCTTCAACATGTTTTTCACAAGCTAGATATATTCATCTAAAAACTACTTGAATTTTTTTTTTCTCCTTACAAAATTCTTACAGCTAGTATGTATACAAAAACCCAATGCAAAGTATGATGGGTAGTAATTTACATCGCAGTCATTCTGCAGTGGACTGAAACTTAGCAGGAGTACGCAATCAAACTACTGTGAAATAGCAGCTCAAGGTGTTTAATTCGCCCCGCTGTTGTCGGTGGCTGTTGTTCCAGACGGCGAGCAGGGGTACAAAACTGCCACCCTGGGAAAGACAGAGGAAGTCAGGGCTTTCAGATCTGATGTTTCCAAAACCAAATTTGGAAATTCAAGCTACTGGTGACATCCTTGTGCATTTTATATGACACCGTGCACGCAGAACACTGCTCTGCTTTGAGCAAATTGTCCCATTTTTATTTATCCCCTTCTGAAGCAGAAGTGTCCCTCCATTCCTGAGCACTTTAAGGAATTAATTAGATTATCAGAGCCCTGGCTGACTAGACTCAAGATCCTTTCTGAACAAGTTTCAGTGCTACACACAATATTAACTGCTCTCCGAACAGACCTTGCTCAGTTTAGTCAACAGGCTCATCTTTCACCTTGAGGTAGTGTTTGTAATGAAGACACTGTGCAGGACACCAGATTAATGCCTTGGTTTTGCAAATAAAATGCCACAGGGTCCTATGTTCCCCAAGAGACAAGTGGATGCATAGCCAGTGCCAGCTGGGCTGCCACAGTGCTGCCGGCACAATGCCCAGCACACCACAGCGGGGCCGTGGGTGGCAAGGCTGGGCCCTATCTGCCGGGGCCCTCCCAGCCCTTTCCCAGCCCTTTCTCCCCCTCACCTCATCATCACGGCTGCTATCTCCTGTCATGCAGCGAAGGAGAAGCTGAGTCCTGCTAACTCCCGCCCAGGCCCACAGGCCAGGTGATGCATGGGCACCTGCATACTGACCCCATTGTAATGGGCCTTCACCTCAGCGGCTTCTAAAAAACTTGCCATGAGAGTGAGGAGTAACTCGTGCAAGGACCACCTACATCTGTTCACAGGCCTGACCCTCAGCACCTCCGACGGGTGCTCAGCACAATGCGAGATCAGGCCCCAAACCTACCTGTTGTGAAAATGCTAAGATTACAGAGTACTTTTGCTCCCATAGCATTACTTCCCTGTCAGTCACTGCTCATACTCTTTGTATCTGACTTACACTTTCTAGAGCCAAGAAATCCATTTAAATTAATATAATGCTTAAGTAATGAGATACTGTTTATATATTTAGGCTTTTTTTTAGCATTTCTTTTTAAAACATTCTATTGTCCCTTTTTGTTTTTGTTTTTTTTTTGCACTTCATCCAAGTCAGAAGTGCACTAATTGCTTCCACAGTAGTAAGTGGTTTATAAGCAAAGTATAATTGATCTAAGCACAAAGTCTTCATTTGCAGTGATCTTATATTTCTATGAACAAAAGCATAATCTTAGCATTATTCATCATCAGATGCATTTTTAGTACCAACAGCTATAATATTAAAATTATACAGCATCAGTAACAGTTTCTCAAGGGCTTTAGAGGAAAAATATAAGCACAACCAATGCTGGTATGATCAACTAGTTCCTGCAAAATATTAAGCAGAATATTACACAACTGGCCATTTTATGCTAAGTAATATGGAGCCAAAGACTTAGGTTGTCAAAGAGTGTAGCACTGCTGAAGAAAACAGAGCTATGCTGATTTATATCATAGGAGAATATAACTCAAATTGCTTAACCCCTTGAATGCTAAATATCTGCCTGAATCTCAAGAAAGGTTTAAAAGCATCTTTTTTGATTCCTTTCTCAATGTTTAAAATATTCAGAAGTATAAATATGGCAATTCATAATTAGGGTGCAACATTAAGGTATTGACATAATTTTTGCATTGAACCTTCCCCATTTAAGGGCTTGCAATTTGTTGTGGGATGTAGGAAGAAGTTAGAAAGTTCTTTCCCAAGAATTCCCTTGGTTGCTCCGTCCTGGACATGGTGACAGCTAGATAGCTATGGCTTCATGAAAATTTCTGCCAACAGAGATAGGGCAGCCTGGCTCTATTTTCTTTGATTAAAAGCTATTTGTTAAAAGCATACATCTTTACAGAGAGAGTTATAAAGATTGCTCTATCACCAATACATGTGCGTGACAACAGAGGAGGGGAAGCGCAGGGCTTTGGGGGTAACACAGGGTCCTTGCTCAGATGACCCTGGCTTTTTATTTTTCATCCCTTGGAATCCATGTGAATGCAGGGATTTTGAAGAATTTGGCAACATGCAACTTCCACTCTTGGATAAAACCACTAAGGAAAAATCTTTCAAAGAAAAACTCATCCTTGGGCTTTTTCATTCCAGTTCTTGGTGATAAAGTCTTTGTTTCAGCTTTGAAGTTTGCTATAGAAGGGCTATTTATTTTTGAGTAACAGACCCCCAAAGAACCTCCCTCTTTCTCCTCACCTTTTAAAAATTGTAAGAACTAGTACTTTGTAAAACAATCTGAAGACTCATGTTTACCTGCAGATAATGTAACACCTTAGACAAGCTTTTCATTAATATATTGGCTAAAAAAAAAAAACTTGACTTACTGCATAGCAAGTGAATTTTGGTTTAATTCAATTGCTGTTTTGCTGTGACACTGGGCTTGTGTCCTTGCACTGTCCCCTATGGTGTGACATCTTCCCAGGTGGCCCAGCTGCCTCGGGCACGGTGCTGCCCCATACCTCTGCTGCAGGTTGAGGGGACAGGGAAGATGACTGCTTTCTTGGTTTCTCCAGTTCATTCATGGTCATCTTTCTTTTCTCCTAGTTTTTTGAGGAGGCCCCCCAAAGTGGTGAACTATCAGCCCAGCAAGTCAACATAGGCTATCTTTGTGGACTTGCTTCCTAGTTTCTTTTTGTTATGAAAAACAGTGATTCAGACACATACAGCAGGACAAATTATAGAGAGATGGTCAGTCCACAGTTTCAGCTTCACTTCTGAATCATGTTGATCTTGTGCAGTTACACAACCTAAGGCAGTTCTTACTAGACAGACAAATTTCAGGAATCCTCTTTGTTTCATGAAGTTAACCTGTGTCCCAACATAAAAGACAACCATTAGAGTAATGATTCTCAAGTTAGAAGCCCACCAAATGGGGCTGAGAGTCAATAGAAATAGCAGAATGGGGATTTGCAAACAGGATTGCCTTTACAAGTCTAGATGTGAACCCAGAAATACCGAAGTCCTCAGCAAATAAGTCTGGAATGCTAAAATACATTTCCAAGTATGTGCACCTAGGCCCAGTAACACTATTTTACTTGTAGGGTACTTCAACTGCAGCAAGTAATAAGGGAGCGTAGCTTGAACTAGAAAGAAGGAGTCACCCATTACAGCATATATAATGCAGTTCTGTTTAAAAGAAACAAACATGCCTGTGCTCTGTTGTGCTGTTATTTGGCACTTCAGTATCTTTATTATGAAAATAATGTGATAGAGGATTCAGTCTATTTTTGCTTTTTGAGGTGGCTTGTAATAGTTGCACAGATGGGTAAGCTGAACTGCCCTCCATATTCAAGGCTGTGATTGATGCTTCAGGATAGCTACTGCAAGGGTTACCAAGGGCGCTCATCAAGACACAGGATATGCTTTATGCCTTGGAGACCAGGCCCCTCCCTACCTGTGTTGCCATCATGCTCACTTGGAAAAAACAGTTGCTAACCTTAAGGACAGAGAGATTTGAATTTGCTTGTTTTCCCTTAGGAATAAATTAATAAAAATATTTGACCAAGAGAAAGATCAGCAAAATTTTGCATTTGTTTGTATTTTCTGATGTACGAACAATCAACTCAATCACGCAAAAGCCTTAATTCAGCATGTACTTTTAAATATGTTGCTAAATTTAACCACAAAGCAGTTTCACTGAAGTTAAGATGAAAACTTTAAAGAATCTTGTTGATCTAAAGAAACTGTAAAATCTAGTATATAAAAATCATATTTGTAAAAAGGAAATAAACAGCTTCAGGATTTCCAGATGTTTGCTAGGCTTGTATAACTAAACAATGCAAGAGCGCTGCTTAATGCATAAGACAGTGTTTCCAGAGAAGATAAAGAAAACTAAACATACACCATCACATTCATTACTTTTTTCTTTGTTTCACTCATTAAATAAAAAATGTATTGTTGTTCTAACCTTTGAGTCTAAGTCCTAGCTGCATTTGTGTAAAATAAAATGAATCAAAGATAGCTGCAGGTAACCAATCTCTTTAATTTGACATGTTCCAGACAACCTTTTATTGTGTTTAAATACGAGAATATTTTACTTATTGCAAAGTATCCTGCATAATACAGGTGCTCCGCTACAAAATCGTCTCTCTCACTTATAATTCAGTCATTCTAAATTTAAAATACCAGTATACAGTACTAAAACCTCCAATTGAAGTTTAATATAAAAATATCAGCACAAAACTCCTTTTTAAAGTCTGTTTATTGTGAGCAACCAAAATGCCTGTTTAATTATTATTAGTTGCATTATATTAATAGACTTTGCACCCCTACAGTTGCTAATTCATACCATCTCAGGTATTTTGATGAGATAAGAAATACTAAGTAAGAAAACAGTAAGTATTCAAAGGGTTAATTTGCTTAGAATAACAATAATAAATTATTTTTTTCATCTTCTTCAGTTCAAAATCCAGCTTTGAGACTGAGGAAGGCTTCCAAATCACATCAATTAAATAAGAGTGGTCCTTTTAACCAGTAGCAGTTTGATTGCCAATGACTCGAAGAATCTCTTTATGAATGCTTGGTTCCTGCGTATTTATACTTGTATCACCCACTTGACCATCTTCATAACTAAAAAAAAGTACAAAAAATGAAATCAAATTAGTGTTTTATTAATCTACCCAAAACCAGTCAAAACTCTGTTTCATTCAATAATCAAGAGTGCTTGTTCTATAGGTCAACAAGTTTTTTTAAAAATGCTCTGCTGCACTTCACCATTATACGCAGATTCTAAACTCTAGTGGTAAGGCTGCCACTGTTGTTGAAACTCCGAGGCTTAATAAGCCACTAGGAGCCAAAGCGGACAAGTCACAGGTGAGAGAGGAAATGCTCACATCATAGACAGGTAGCCTTTAATGAATTCCTCAGCCTTAAAACATACAGCCAAATAGAAATGGTATTTTACGATACATGTAATATGAGGTAATACCATAGAGTGGGAAAAATCAGTAACTCTCCATTCATTTATTCTATAACAAAATGTCTACTAAGCCTTTGTCACTAGCTTATCTATACAATTCCTAACACAAGTTAAGTACAGAGAAAGTTAAAAAATGAAGTCATACTGAAAAGAATTAGGAAGACATGTCTTTTATCTACTTTGATTACAACTATTGGAGGGAATATGAGGAAAAAGGTTTAGGAAGAACAGAAGTTGAATGTTAAAAGAAGCTTTGTACTCACACAAAGAAAAATCTTGTACACACATGATCTGTATTGGGAACTACCCATATCTCTCCATGTTTGTGCAGATCGGATGAGGTTATCACTATCAGGGAAAGAATAAATTTCATAGTGATGAAAAAATGCCTGGAAAATATTGCTTTACAAGATTTGCTTTTTTATACACTTTAAATAGCCTTCTGGGAATGTGTTTTCCAGTTTTCCACTGCCTGTCTGTGGTGTGGCGTAGACTCTGAGTTGGCTGCTAGTACAAACAGGGAGATGAAATTGATTCTTGTTTCCAAAATACGTTATATTTTCCAGAAAACACAGATGCTTGATGTATGGCAGCCAGTTGTTAATTGGAATGAAAAATGAAAAAGTGTATTTATTAGAAACTGATTTTAAATGGTCACAAGGCTGTTAAGGACGATCTGGGTCAACTAACCAGCCTTTGGAACAGAGATATTTGTATTTGATGATGGCTGACCCAAAAATAAGATGTTGAAGACAAAGCCAGAAACTAAGACATGACAAAACTGGGATTTGCAATACTACCAAATATTTTTTAAAATTAAGCATAGTAATTATGACTCAAGGGGATCACAAAGCTTGCCAAAACTTGCTCAATGCTTAGGAAACAGCAACGTATTTGATGATAGGTTGTTTACCAGTAGAATGAGAACAGAGGAAAGAAACCTTTTTATTGTCAGGTAGAAGCTATATCATCGATCTGTATTTGAAAAGATTTCCATAAATACACTTAACAGCATCCTTCTGGACAAGTTGTCCAATGGCGGGATAAGCGAGTTCACAGTGCGCTGGGTGAAGAACTGGCTGAAGGGCAGGGCTGAAAGGGTTGTGGTGAATGGAGCTACATCTGACTGGTGACTGGTCACCAGTGGTGTTCCTCAGGACTCAGTTCTAGGGTCAGTTCTCCTCAATATATTTATCAATGATCTGGATGCAGGAATTGAATGCACTGTTAGCAAGTTTGTTGATGATACCAAACTGGGAGGTGCTGTTGACTCTCTTGAGGGACAGGAGGCCTTGCAGAGGGATCTAGATAGATTGCAGCATTGGGCAATCATTAATGGGATGAAATTTAACAAGTCCAAATGCCAGATTCTGCACCTAGGACAGAGTAACGCTGGGCACAAGTATAAACTGAGAGAAGAGTGGTTGGAGAGCAGCCCTGCAGAAGGGAATCTGGGGGTGCTGGTCAACAGTCAGCAGTGGGCCCTGGCAGCCAAGAGGTCAAATGGCATCCTGAGGTGCATCAAGCATAACTAGCCGGTCAAAAGGGGTGATTTTTCCCGCTGTATTCAGCCTTGGTGTGGCTCCACTTTGACCACTGTGTACAGTTCTGGGCCCCACAATTTAAGAAGGATGTGAAGGTCCTTGAATATGTCCAGAGGAGGGCAACAGAGGTGGTGAAAGGGCAGGAAGGCATGTCCTGTGAGGAGTGGCTGAGAACTCTGGGCTTGTCTAGTCTGGTGATAAGGAGGCTGAGGGGCGACCTCATTGCTCTCTACAGGTTCCTGAAAAGGGGACGTGAAGAGGGAGGTGCTGGACTCTTCTCCCTGATCCAGTGATAAGATGTGTGGGAATGGTTCAAAGCTGTGCCAGGGGAAGCTTAGACTGGACTTGAGGACGCCTTTCTTTACTGAGAGTGTGGTCAAACACTGGAAGAGGCTTCCTAGAGAGGTGGTCGATGCCCTGAGCCTATCAGTCTTTAAGAGGCATTTGGACAATGCCCTTAACAAGCTTTAACATTTGGTCAGCCCTGAATTGGTCAGGCAGTTGGACCAGGTGATTGTTGGAAGAGTCTATTCTATTCTATTCTATTCTATTCTATTCTATTCTATTCTAACATTACTATGAATAAATGCGTATTCAATTTTTATACTATTTCTCCCATGAATTGTAATTTTTAACAAACATTTTACCTCTTGTAATTAATTTTATTTAAAATCTATATTAATCACCTCCCCATCATATTTCTTTTCATAGAAAAATGAAGTGAATATGAATTATGTAAAATATTTACCAAATATTTAGAATTGATAATTTATTAATAAGGGTGAGGAAAGAATGACATAGATGAAAAAATCTTTGTGAAAGATGTAATTTTTATTTAGAAACTTCAGGCATTAAAGGCCAAGTAAATTCTAGTAATCCCTAAATTCATTTCATATCTTCTTCTGAAAGTTTTAGAACTAAATTTACCTATTTTTCTGTCCAGATCAAATTGAATTTTCACATTGACTGACATCTCCATAATCATATTAAATATTTCACTTGAACATTCTCAAAAATACTTATATTAAAAAGTAGCAAATATAGGTTAAAGCTTTCATTTTGAAATAATGTCCTCTCCATCATCTGTCTTAATTGTTACTTAAAAATAAACAAATGGTCCAAATGAAGGGCAAATTGAGTTTAATATAATTTCTTTTTGTTTGGTGAATTAGACTAACTAACAATTAGTGGTATAATTCTTATTCAACTTTCATAAGTCTTTGTTCTCAACATCTACTGAGGTTTCATTAGTTATTAAAAGAATAGCTAAGTCTTTCAAGAATGACTGTACTCATATGCACTAGATTTTAACTTCACAAAATTTCTGAAGCAGCCAGAGAGAATAGACTGATTACCAGATGAACAGTGTATTTCCCTGAACAGTGAAAAACTATTTGGAAATTCTTCAATAGGAAAACTGTTTTTTCTGACTCTTAGGTGTTTAATGCATTTGTCAAGAACTTGCAAGTCAGTGTTTCAAATAAAGGCCAGGACATGGGTTATCTTGATGGCTTAGGAATATGATAGCATTTGAAAGTCAGATCAGATGATCAGTCCCTGTGTGCATATGATTATTTCATAAAAATTCAGCATGTGTTACAGGTTCTGTTCGAAGAGGAAGATGTTCTGAACTGAAATATAAAGGCCAGCTATTAAGCAAGTACTCATACGCCTACCAGTAGTCTCTTACCTAAAACCAACCAATACTGAAACTAAAGGTCTCACAGATTTGCATCCAGTAACACTGTGTCCAAAACAAAAACAGTTTTTCAAGCGCTTTCAGCTTACCTTCACATAAGGCTATGCATTTTAAGTTACGGCTTTGCAAAAATTGTGACTGTTGTCCTTTCTTCTGTGACTGAGAGGTAAAAACATGAGAAAACTTTATTAGTGCAGTAAGACAAACTGAGTGAAAGGAGAAGGCTGCTATTTTCAGTGGTTTATTAATGAACAAATATAGAGGCAGTCTTTTTAAAACATTTCTATTGTATTTCTAAATATAATAGAATTTCTAAAAATATTTACATTATTTGTTTGAATTATTGTAGGAGAGATTTGAACTTTTTTATCCAGAAAGAAAAGTTCCTAATTATTACAGAATGAATATTATTATTAGAAATAACAGTGTTACTGATAAACACATTGATAGCAGGAAAAAAAAAAGGTGAATTTGATCAATGATTCTTTGGTCTCTATCCTGATATTTTACTGGCCTTCCCATTTCTGGAGGTTTCTGCTGTTACATTCCAATCTCTCTCCAAAGCCAGATTACTCTGTAGTTTCTATGTGTTAAATATGGAGACAGACGAAAGATTTCTTTCTCAAAATTTAGCCCTATGAGTTTGCTTTAGATAAAGCAGAATTGCAATGGTTTAATATGTAAAAAACATGAAAAACTGAGTTGCTATAAATTAAATACTACCCATTTTCCAGCAATAATCACTCTCAATTCCTTTTGCGTCATTCTTCTGCAAGTCTAGAACTCAGAAAGCAAGGGCTTGCTAAGGGTCATAATCTGCATTTTATTTTCATTCTCTTCCTAAATTCTTTGGCTTGGAAAAGAAGGGCACAAGACCTGCAGTATACTCTGTAAATTGTTGCTAAAAGCAGTTGGGCTGTATTTGACATTTGCAGTCTCTGAAGCTGTTGATTTTGTTCAATAAAATAAAACTGTTAGCTTTCACAAAGGGAATATTACCTCCTTTTCAGCTACCAAGTTCCCAAGCATAAAATCATAAATCTTCCAGAGATGGCTGATGTACTGTACCTGTGATGTATTACTGCCCTTACTGCCTGTAGCTGGTTCATCTTTAGCTGACACCTTCTGCTGCTTCTTGTTCATCCCTAGGAATATTAAAATAATGTAAGATACCCTGGCATATAAACACCATAACAAGCAAAGTTAAGAATGGAGAATGGAACAGGTAGCACAGTGGGAATCACAGTCCTTTGCATGGCACCCAAAAAGCTAGCCAACTTTGTCATAGAATATCTCAATTGAATCCTGCAAATTACCAGTACATCTGCATGTATTGCAAAGACCTCAGGAAAGTCAAGTTAGCATTAAGTAAGTGCAAAAGCATATAAGCATGAGCTTAAGTGCCACTTAATTCAGCTCAGGAATCATCTGAGGTGGCTGCTTACCAGAGTTGCACATCAGCATGTCTTGAGTCTAACTGACCCTATTCAGGCTGACGTAATTACCACAGTCTGATTTACCATGGAGGGGGCAGTAAAATCACGAGAGAAAGAACTTTAGATATTAATCTTTAACACTTTGTTTAGATTTATTAAAAGTCCAATTAATTTTTAGGAGTAGTTAATTTATTCAAAGTTTTAAAGTCTATCTTTTAATTATTAATGTATCAACAAGTAAAAGTATTAAATTATTTGTCAGCCAAATTGGATCCAATTTCCATCTCAGAAATCTAAACACCTACATTTGTACTTTAGATGTCTTTTATAGCCTTCATGCTGGTTTATATAAAATTCCTGTATTGTATGCTACTACAGGCTTCCTTGCCTTTCCAGTACCCCATATATCTTAGCAGTTTGCAAACACAGGCTGAATTATGGGGAAGTTTAACTCTTTGAAGGAACAAGTAGCATAGGACTTCTCCATGGCTTTTATTGGCATCAAGTATTAGATACTTCATAGGAACACAGGCCTCCTTTCTGGAGGAGACTGGATGGAAGGGACCAAGAAAGGTAGAGAGATGAGAAAAAACACAGTGAAGCTGACACAGCAGTGTTGTCCAAACAGAAGGGCATTGTGTTAGACAATGATACTGCAACTTGCACTTGTAGTGAGTCCTGAAAAGTTTCCATACTTCTGTAATCTCTGAAAAGCTAAAAGTGCATTTAGAGATTACTGATACCGAAATTCAATAAACAGTAGTAAAAAATGCCGAGCTCTTAAAATGAATTGTGACATTACCTAAAAATACTGAAAATCAGAAAGAATAACTAAAGCTCTCAGAATTATCTGCATGCACACAAACACACATTCAACTATACTAGTACTTTCATATGTGAGGAAATGGTAAATACAACATACCTAAAGGAAAAAGTCACCATATTTTAAAATCTCTTGTTTCTTAATATACACATTGGTGTATCTTATTTCTATTATACTTCTATTTATGATTTAATTCTTATATGGAAAACTCAGCACAACTCACTTTTGGATTTACTAATGGGATCAATTACGTTCCTTCCCCTTCTCATGCTAAAATAAACACACTGTACTGTACTTTCTGTGTAATCCTGACATGGCAATACTTGGCAATACTCTTAAACATACACACTTGAGCATGTCTATTGATGAATATTTGTTTTGTCAGATCAGGTCATAAAAGCCCATGAATCCACAGATAATGTTAGATGGACTTAGGCAGATAATGACAAAAAACATCACAAATACAAAGTTGGATTTCCACTGCAAAATCAAGACCTGCTTCATTACACACAGCATTAGCTACTATTAGTACTAGCTACTATCTACTTCAAGCACAGTTTCAAGGTACTCAGCACCTTGGAAAATGAGGAAAATGAGGAGAGATTTTCTCTTTTTTGAACAAATGAAATCTGGTCAACAAAGATAAAATTTAATACAGTGTTGTAAACAGTGAAGTTGGTAAGAAAAGCAGTAGATTAAGATAACCACCTATATTTCTCCAACTTTAGAGTGATTTATAAATATCACCTGAGTAACCAAATGATATGCTTGACAATGGACTAAGGTAGATTCCACTTCCAAACATTGCACCATGGAGCTGAAAAAGAGCAGAGTTTTTGTTTAACATTAATCTGGTTATCTGGACAAAATAATAATGATAGGAACAGATCATAATGTAGATAAGCATCTCCCCACTGCACTAATTTATCGCCTGGCAATAAATGGTATTCAAAGAAGTCTTTAAAAAATCATGCTGTGAATATACAACTAAAATACTGTATATTCTGTAAACCAAGTCCAAAAGCCCAAACATAATTTTACATCAGATTTATGTATAAAATTGTACTTTCTGTTTTTAAATTTAACATACAGAGGGTGCTTCTGTACATGGCCAAATACACCTCAGCCCTAACAAGGCTGAGCAAGCTCAGTATGTGTCTCACATCAAAAGCTTGGCACAAAGCACAGCCTAAGCCAGTCTCTGTGAATCAACAGCAACAGCTGCTTTAGTTGTCTTTAAGGTAAGAAATTAAGAGATGGTGATGACACTGGTTATATGCTATAGAAAAATTTAGTCATTAGTTCAGCCTGAGTACTGGAGGAATGGGTTCAATCAAGCTTTTGCCTGAGTCAATTCAAACATGCATATCCCATCACTGCAAGACTGCACTTTAGCCACAAAGCTACCAGCTGTCTGAAAAGAACAGAAGAAAGGGAAGACTCTTCTTCATCAACGTCACTGTTCCATGTCATGGCACTTGGGCTAAGCAACAAGATTGAGCACTTTTTATTAGCCCTGCAGTTATTTTCTTGTCTGGAAAGGAGGAAGTATTGGTTTGACTTCTCCACCAGGGACTGATTGCTTTATGTAGAAGAGCCTTTAAAGAAAACACACCAAGTAGTTGTTGGAGCACAAATGAGAACCCAGAGTATCTCCTACTTAGGTAGATGTTATGACCACCGGGCTTTAGAGTCATGCTTACCCTTATTTCTTTCCTCTGATCCAATGATATTTACATTGTCTCTGCAATGTGACAGAGCTCTCATAGCAACATGTAAACATACTTTCACTCCTCCAGATCCCACAATGTTCTATAGGATCCTTCATGAGCAGATATTTTTCCTGACTGGTTAGTACTTGTGTAAATAGGATGAACTGGTGTCAGGATATGCCTTAGATATGTGAGAGATCTAAAAATGATGACCTGTATAAAATAGGGCTTTACTGTTTCCTCCTATTCCCAATATCTCAACCCTCAATACAAAAATAAGCATAAACAAAGGGGTTTACTTTGGTGAATTTTGGTGTGTAAATCCTGATTTCTTAGGGAAGTATTCCACAGATACTAATAAAAACACCCAAAACACTGAGAGGAATCACAAAGATTTCCTTTTTTCAGTGTCTTCTGTATCCCGATCTTTAGTCAGCACCCTGGGATCCTCGTCCAAGGTATCATGGATTTAGCTCTGGGGAAAAGCTGTCAAAACCATGATGCTAAAATGCTCTGAGTTACAGCTCCCCAGTCCCTCTGGTACTGCCTACTTTCCTCTGCAATTGTGGTCTCCTGATGATTCAGTCTGTGAAAACAAACCAAAGTTTGCAATAGCTCCCCCCTGTCCCGTCCCGTACACTCGTGTTTCCATTCCCAAAGAAACCAGAAGAGAAGAAAATATGCTGTAACCCAGTTCCTGCAAATCTAGTATGCTCTTGGATCCTGTAACGTGGAGGTAGTTTATGTAGCTTTCCGTTTTAATCCCGACTGCTTTCAAGCAGTACCGAGCTAAGCCTCCTGGAGGTGCTGCTCTGCAATGTAAAACTGAAACACTGATTCCACCGATGGGATTTTCTACGCATTTCAGCAGACAGATTATTTGATTTTAATTGTATCACAAAAGTACCTTTTTCAGGAAACGAGGGTATTTGAAATCATCCCTGTTTTCCACCTATATGACTACAAGAACCACACCCTTGAAAACTTGCCTAAGCTGCTATGTAATTAAGCATGCACAGATTAGCTAAAGTGTATTTAGTCTACTATTTACCTGCAGCCTCGTATTGGAAGCAACAACTAAGCCATTCCTCAGGATGGAATGCCAATTTTCAATGTGTGAACCACTGAAAACATGAAAAAGAAAGCGTTAAAATCCACAGTGTAAAATGCAAAATGAAATCAGTAATCCTTTAAAACAATAAATTCAGACCTGTAAGCCTCAAATGGCAAGAACAAAAAAATAGCACGGCATTTTGATAACCTTTTATTAATACGAATATATGTACTTACTGAAATGCAAAGGTACTTCCATAGAGATTTTTAGCAGCTCGGAAATTGGATTCTTTGGCTGGTGGACTGCTGAGAAGAAGGAACTGGTGGGGAGTGTGCATAAACTTTAGTTGCTGTAAAATGTAACAGTGCACAAGTGAAAAAAAGTTGATTAACACAAAAACATTGTATTTCCGTAATGGTAGTGCTTAAGACACCATGCTGTTTCACACAATACATGACTGCATCTAAATAACCATATGAACTAAGATGAAATTGGTCTCATTACCATAGCTTTCACCTGAAATCAAACAGTAAAAATGTCTTTCAGTTTATGAAATATATGGAAGTTTCTGAAACACATTTCAGCCTAATGTGGCTCTAGTAAAGTAATTAAATTGAACAATTTCATCATGGTATTCTCATCAGAGCTGGCTTTGAATTAAGGTTCAGATTTGAAAGACTGCAGATTACTATGACTTAATTAGAGGATCAGAGGCACACAAACTCAGAAATGAATCTCAGCACTATCCCTCTAAAATTCAAGAGCTATACTCTTTTTAATGTGTAATCATATGTGGATCTTCTGGTATATCATGTTTGTGTTCACCGCTTTCTGTACAATTTGGTATCTAATAATATATACAGTAACAAAATAAATAGTGAAGTTATTCTCACCCAGCCTCAGATGACTACAAGGCAGACACTTCTATTTGAGCTACTCACCTCAAACAGCATTTTTGTGAACATTATTCCCTAGATCTATTTTAGATACTCACATGATTTCTATGAGTCATGACCTGAAACTGCCTATTTCTCTCCCTTGTCTATTAATGGAGGCCATGTGATTAGTTTGAATGTAGACACCTACATTTGGCTAGAAGACTCCCACCTACAATGCACGAGCCATGAGAAATGAGAAAATAATGAAGAACCCACAGACACTTACCCTATTCACTGGTAGCTTCACAATATGTGATCTATTACTAGAAATAACCCTAAAATAAGAAACAGATTTATTAGACATGGTAACCAAACAGAACTTTTCTTCTTAAAAATGTGTTAGAATGGCCAGCACAAAGGACCCAGATGCAGGCCTTTGAACCCATCATATGGAAGCAGACCAAATCTTGACTAGAAAATGTGATCAGAGCCTGTACAAATAAGCTGGAGTCTTTCCAGTGCTTTCAGAGGGCCCAGATGCAGTCCAGAAACAGTCCAGAAACACCTGCAGTTGCAAATGTCAACTCTGATGTTAATTCTGAGCTTATACCAAATTACACTGGTGAACTGATTATTTATTAAATTGGATACTTTAATAATTATCATCTCATGTAAGTTAATTTTATACCATTGTAGAAGAGGATGTGCAAGCGGGTCTTGTTTATCCATCTGCTTCTTTATTTCCAAGTAAGGTGCCTAGAAAAGAGTAATTATGTTCTTTATTTCTAGTAGAAATCATAAGGTTAAATTTTATATTTTACATTGCCCATGATTTCATCTATTAAAAAGAATACATGGGACTTATTATTAGGCCTAAATCACAGTTTTACTGACATTTAGTGTTGTACAGTTATAAATGTGTTCTGACAACAAGAAGAATTAATATAGCAATTATCTTCCCCGGAGTAAAATAATAAGCATATAATTACTATCAAAATTACTATATTATAGCAAATATTGGTGATCTCAGAGAGAACAGCAGAAGATGTCTATTTATGTTCAGCTTTTGGATTAAGAAATTGGACCGGAACTTCACAAAATTAAGTCATTCAAAATACCCCAAGATAATCTACTCCATTTTCTAAAACTGTTTCATGGTATAAACTGGTCAAGTAAAATACCGTATCAGTTTATAAACCCTTTGAAAACCTTTTTTGATTTCAATCACAGTGCAAAGCATCCCTTTAAAACTCTTCAGTCCAAAAATTATTTTAAGATTAAAAAAAAGCAAAATGGTCGTTACTTTTATTTTTAAAAGACATTATATTAAGTAACAGAAACACGTGATTTTTTACATTTTTTCAAATGTAAATATGTAAATACTTACAAATGTAAGTAACAAAAATACGTGAATTTTAATTTTTGATTTATTTCACTCCTCTCTATACACCTTATTCTTCATTCCAGAACCCCAAAATACTTTACAAATACACATAGAGTAAGATTTATAAACTGTTACATTTATATAGCAGTTGGAAAAGCCAGGTACAAGGGAGAGATTTCAATAATCAGTTATAATCAGCTGGGCTGCTTGGGAAAAGAAGTATAACAATAAACATAGATACGGCTATCAGATTCTGTCCCACTGTAAATATTGAGAAATCATATGGTAGTAATCCCAAGACACCCAACTTTCCAAGTCCCCAACCATACTTAGCTGATCAAATGTTTTGCTGTAATAGAAATAAAGCTATCATTCAGAACATTGTCACAAAATTGAATTTCTTTTGCTTTGGAAATAAAAGACTCTGGCTTTGGTATTTCCAGAAATGCAGCAGTTGGTGATTATCTTGTTACAATGTCCCATTCTGCTGTTATTACCTCTTATTTAAACTTAAAAAGACTTGAGCTCTACTTCATCACTTTTATTTGACTTCCATTATGAATACTCTAGGTTTGTTACTTTTAATACACATTTTAATATTACAGCTCTATGGGAAAGAGATGATACTATTGACTTCCCCATCCATCACAGGCAAGCAATATAAATATCTGCCTAGTTACAGAAATAGTGATTGAGTTAGGCAAAGATTTTTAAACTCACCTGTGTCATCTCTCTAATAGAAGTGATACTGTCCAATGCTTTCATGACTCGGTCATAATTCTTCTTCTGATGTAGCATAAAATAAGCAAATAAATTAAAAGAATATTAGTCTTTGGTTCTATAAGAACTTGAATTCTCTGAGTGTGTATAAAACCAAAGGTAGGATAAATGTTTAGCAAACCAATCCTTTCAAACATTTCTAACCAATAGCTCCCTCCTCAAAAAAAAATTATTGTGATGGTTTTTCTTTGAATTTCACTGGAATCTCCAACACACTCAAAAAATTAGCTCACTTTTTAAACAAATATTTGTAACTAAATACAGGTTCTAACAGTTCTTTGGACAACATGCTATTAAGTTAAATAATGCAGTGACCAAAGAGATTTTAAATCAAATGCTAAATACATAGTTGTGTTTACTTTGCTGACAGCTCTATAAAACATCAGAAGCCCTTCAGTTGTCCCTTTGCATCACATGGATCCTTGCCTACTTTCTGCTTGCAAACTGCTAACAGATGGCTCCGCCTTTTCTGAGTGGATGAGCTCAACAGCCCATGCTTCACCAGCTCCACATGTCATGTCACCCTCAGGAGCTTCACTTGGGTCTTGGGTCTTGCCAACTTCTCTCCATGGACTTTCACTTCTCCCATGCTGGCAAGAAGCTGGGAGGAGGTGGTGTATGCCCTGCCTGCCCAGGGGCTCTCTCCATTCCTCTTCTGGTGTAACCCTCTTTCAAATTCCCTTGACTGCTTCAAACTCCCACCTTGCCCAGCCACCAGACTAGCTGTCTCATCAGCCCCCTTCCAAGCACCTCCTGGCAAGTCTTTCTTCCCATATGCTACAGAAGATGCTCACCCCCTCCTGAGGAAGAACCACAGCTAACGCTTTTGTTCAGAAAAAGCGAAATGCATCCCAATGTAGGACATCCAAAGTTCTCATTTATG
This sequence comes from Cariama cristata, assembly GCF_000690535.1. Classification (NCBI taxonomy): domain Eukaryota; kingdom Metazoa; phylum Chordata; class Aves; order Cariamiformes; family Cariamidae; genus Cariama; species Cariama cristata. Next base: position 79,016 of record NW_009599875.1, on the reverse strand, counting down.
CCCTTGGGATGGCTCAAGTGAGAGGTAATTGTTCACGGCTTCTTGAGGGCTTCCCTAAGAGGCAGTATTTGCAGCCCGAGGAGCAAGTAGTGCAACACATTTCTTTACTTCAAAACCAATGCTTGTACAAAACTTGACTATTATGTCAACATTTGATAAAAATACATTTAAGGACATAATTGTTTGCAAACAGAAAATGAGATGACAGCAACAATAAAAAGATGGACTGGAAATCCCCCAGTTTACATGGTCTACACCTTCCAAAGGCCATTTTTCTTTTTGTGTCCAATGTGTACACTGAGAGAAAGACACTAAGAATATAAAATTTTGCATCTAGAATTTGTACCCTAAAAGAATTTATTGGTTTCAACATAACTTTGAACGCAACTTATGGTTTATATTCAAATACCTTCTCAGAGACAATTAAAAAAGCTACAAAGTTCTGAAAATAGTCACATGCTTGTGCTATATTCTGGAGCTGTATCTCTTATAGTGAAGGAGATGCCTCCAGAAGGTTTTGCTATGAAATCTCATGCATTACTAAAACGAAGCTATGACATAATGAAAGATTGCTACTTACCCTGGGGTTAAAGGCTAGCATCTGAGGATCATTAGGATCAACTACAGAAGGATACGGCTCAAAAATGACAACTTTCCTAGGTGATTCTAATGCAGACCGACACATGGATACTAACAGATCAACCACCTAGGGATAAAGAAAAATATTTATTCAATATTTGTACTTTCATGTTGTACCTTCAGATTGCTTTTTTTACACATTATAGTAATAACATATTTCGTTGTTGCCTCTACTACCCAAACCACGTCATCCACAGGACATAGTTTAGGACTGAAATTTTTCCATTGATCTCAGCAGGCTTCAGGTTCATCCCTCATACGTTATTCCAGGTGCTCAAGTAGGATCAGTATCCGGTCCTAAATGTATTACCATGTCAAATACATTGCTTGCAGTCCTGCTTGTGCACATGTCCTAATTCCTGGATTAAATTCATTCTCTAGGGAAGTGAAGTCTGTGTATCTCTGTACAGTAGGTGCCAGTGAAAAATGTTACTCAAGAATGAGGAAGAGTTTGTGAAATCTGAACCACTGCCTGCTGTTCTGAACACTGTAATCACAGAAACACTTGTAAACATCGCTTCTGCTAAAGCCAGGCAGTGCAGTGATTTAACAGTCATTGCACAGCTCACACTGGGAGATGCTCTTCCGTCCATCCTGTTGTACAAAATTATAACATTGCTTTGAATATCTATGATTTCCAAGATTTCACTGTGAGATCATTGGGTGTAATGGGTACACAGGCATGTATTCACACGTGTGCATGTAGGCACATATACAACTTAGCAACAGATTTCTGTATAATTGTTTCAAAATTTGAAGAATAGAATACAGCAATCACAAACCAGACAGAATGCAGCTTTCTGGCAGTTGTGAAACCTAAATCCAGCTCATAATGAAATCCAAAGTTGCTACCTAAAATGTAGCTGCAAATTAGCTCTTTTCCCTGTTTTTTCTGCACCTTCTGAAAACATTCCTGTGTGAAAATAGATTTTTCCATGAAAGAAAGGAAAAGCTGCAAGGTGTTGTACTTAGTAGGCATCCCTGGTTCCTCCCACAACTCCACATGGATCAGATCTCATCTCACAGCTCAAGCTATTCTAGAAGTTTTTATATATTTGACATTGTATCTAATAATTTGGAGGAAAAAAAAAAAGATGGTCTTTTAGAGAAGCAGAATGAAAATAAGTATCATGATGAAAGGGAAAAGGAACTGTGCTGTGGTGAGTCATACTGTTGCCATCCTCCTCCTCAGCTCCTTTAGCATGAAAGGACAATTTTCTCCATCAGTTTAAAAATATTCTGTTAGTTCCAGTTACTAAGTATCTCACATATATTGAAAAATGAAGTTATTTAAATAATGATCCCTTCCTCCATAATGCTCTGATTACTTTCCAGTTTATAATACCTGTAAGTGTGATGAATGTTTCAAAACAGGGCATCTGCATTAATGTTCGCAAAGGACACCAGGAGTCTGAATGTACAGCCAGGTCAGGCAACAGGCCTGCAACTGTCTAAGTGTATTCCCAAGAAATCGACCCTGAGTTCATACACCCTGCTTCTCAGAAGCACTTCTTAGCCTCCAGTCGCAAAACACTACTAGGAAAGAGTTGTTTGAGTCCCCAAATCTCTTAACACAGTCACTCAAAGTTGTCTTGCTTTATGATTTGTACGATGGGACTTTGTCTTAAAATTGGCACAGTGCTTAGAACACCATCCCAAAGCCCTCCTTTAAACCAACTGTTGACTTCTATATTGTTTCTCATCATGATACCTGTATGTTGCTCTGACATGGAGGAAAATGTGCCTAGATTAGGCTTAGTTAAATCCCCAGTTTCCCCAAAAGCATTATTTTGAGCTGATGGAATGCAGAGCAACATACATTGGGAAGTAAGTCTAATATAAACCTTTTAATACAAACTTGCATATGCATTCCTTGGTAATAGGAAGTGCTGTGGGTTTAGTAAATGCCCTTAGAGCTGGGCCAGAACTCCTCCTTCTTAACAGTAGGTACAAGTACATAAGTAAGGATTAAAGTATTTTCAAGGAGGACAAGTCGACACTTGCTGATGACAATTCCCTCTTATAACATCAGTCTCTCAGACAGTGCCTCTCTCTCTCCAGAGACTCTATACAGGGAGTCTGAACTATCAACAAATCAGGCATTTAATTCTCAGGCATTTTGACTAAAATAAGGCAAGGTGAGTTTGGGCTTGAAAGTTTTAGAAAGTACAATCACTTATTATTAAGGAGGAGCCATCAGAATATTGGGAGTGAAAAAGTAGGGGTGTAAACCATAGGAAACTAGCTGAAAGCACAGCATCAAAAATAAAAGGACATGATTTCTAATAATGGGAACCTATATTTAGGCTCCTTCACTACACAAAATGATTTGGAGGAAGATTCATCTGACAAAATGTGGAGATTCACAATGTGAACACCTACCTCTTCCTAGTCAGCCTAGGTTCTCTTTATAATCAATGGAGAAAATAACCACCATGCTGACAGTCTGTGCTGTAATTCATGCTATCCTAAAGTAATGTCAAAAACAGCTCAGCTGAATCAAACCCTAGAAGTGCTGAATTCTTTCTGCAAACAGTGAATGGGAGCTCAATCAGATCAGATCTAGTGAGCTGGGTGCAACGCTGTCACTAGGGTGAAACTTAACAACATTTAGTCACCTAGGTCCAATGGGGCAACCGATAAAACCTCTTATCTAACTCTTTTAGGCACTGTTAAGGTTGTAATCACTTCAGTACTCTACAGAAAGGGTCTGTAGATGTAGAGGTACTGTAGAGATCTAGAGCAAGCTTCACATATGCCTGCAACAGTGATACCTATGTAAAACACAGAGTGAGCCCTAACCAGGACCACCTTTCCTGTCAGCTGTATTTAAAAAGTGAGACCTACTTGTTTGTACCCAGTGTACAATGTACATGTAATGTACCATGCAAATTTGTACCTAATTTTTCTCTAATTTTAGGAAAGCAAAATTCCAGCTGTTCAAGGAGTTGCTCAATAGGACCTCCTGGGAAACTGCCCTCAGGGACAAAGGAGCAGAACAGAGCTGGCAGATCTTTAATGACGCTTTCCATACAGCACAAGAGCTCTCAATCCCCAGGTGTAAGAAATCAGGAAAGGAAGGCAAGAGACGGGCATGGGTGAGTCAAGACCTGCTGGCCAAACTAAAGAGCAGGAAGGAAATGCACAAGCAGTGGACGCAGGGACTGGTATCCTCGGAAGAGTATAGGGACACTGCCTGGTTGTGTAGGGATGGGGTCAGGAAGGCCAAGGCACGGATGGAGTTGAACTTGGCAAGGGATGCAAAGAATAGTTAGAAAGGCTTCTACAGCTATGTCAGCCAGTAAAGGAAGGTCAAAGAAAGCATACTCTCCCTGATGAACAAATGTGGCAAACTGGTAACAACGGACAAAGAGAAGGCTGAGGAACTCAGCAACTTCATTGCCTCAGTCTTCACTGGCAGCCTCTCTTCCCACACCTCTTGAGTGGGTGGACCGCCAAACGGGGGAGCAAAGTCCCTCCCACTGTAAGTGAAGATCAGGTTCGTGACTACCTGAGGAACCTCAACATACAGAAGTCTATGGGACTTGATGAGGTGCATCCCAGAGTCCTGAGGGAACTGGCTGATGTAGTTGCCAAGCCACTCTCCATAATATTTGAAAAGTCATGGCAGTCAGGTGAAGTCCCTGGAGAATGGAAAAAGGGAAACATTGCACTCTTGTTTAAAAAGGGTGGAAAAGAGGACTCTGGGAACGACTGACCTGTCAGCCTCCCTTCTGTGCCTGGGAAGGTCATGGAACAGACCCTCCTAGAAGCTCTGCTAAGGCACAGCTAAGAACAGGGAGGTGATTCGAGACAGCCAGCATGGCTTCACCAAGGGTAAATCCTGCCTGACCAACCTAGTGGCCTTCTATGATGGAGTGACTACATCAGTGGACAAGGGGAAGAGCTACAGATGTCATCTACCCAGGCTTCTGTAAGGCCTTTGACACAGTCCTCCACAACATCCCTCTCTCTAAACTGGAGAGATACGGATTTGATGGGTGGATTGTTCAGGGGATGAGGAATTGGTTGGATGATCACATCCAGAGGGTAGTGGTCAACAGCTCAATGTCCAGATGGAGACTGATGATGAGTGGTGTCCCTCAGGGGTTTGTATTGGGACCAGTACTGCTTAATATCTTCATCAATGATATAAACAGTGGGATTGAGTGCACCCTCAGCAACTTTGCAGGTGACATCAAGCTGAGTGGTGCTGTTGACAGGCCTGAGGGACAGGATGCCATCCAGAGGGACGTGGACAAGTTCAAGGAGTGGGCCCATGTGAAGCTCATGAGGCTCAACAAGGCCAAGTACAAGGTTCTGCAATTGGGCTGGGGCAACCCCCACTATCAATACAGGCTGGGGGGATGGAGGGATTGAGACCAGCCCTGCTGAGAAGGATTTGGTGGTACTGGTGGATGAAAAGCTGGATACAAGCTGGCAATGTGTGCCTGCAGCCCAAAAAAGCCAACCGTATCCTGGGCTGCACCAAAAGAAGTATCGCCAGCAGGTCGAGGGAGGCGATTCTGCCCCTCTACTCCATTCTGGTGAGACCCTCCCTGTAGTATTGCCTTCAGCTCTGGGGTCTCCACCACAAGAAGGACATGGACCTCTTGGAGTGAGTCCAGAGGAAGACCACAAAAGTGATCAGAGGGATGGAACACCTCTCTTACGAGGACAAGCTGCTAGAGTTGAGGTTGTTCAGCCTGGAGAAGAGTAGGCTCCGCAGAGACCTTATTGCAGCCTTTCAGTACTTAAAGAGGGCTTATAAGAAAGATGGGGATAAATCTTTTAGTAGAGCTTGTTGTGATAGGACAAGGGGTAATGGTTTTAAACTAAAAGAGGGTAGGTTCAGAGTGGATAGAAGGAACAAATTTTTTATAATGAAGGTGGTCAAACATTGGCAGAGCTTGCCCAGAGAGGTGGTAGATGCCCTGTCACTGGAAACATTCAAGGCCAGGTGGGATGGGGCTCTGAGCAATCTGATCTAGTTGAAGATGTCTCTGCTCACTGCAGGGGACTTGGACTAGATGACTTTAAAGGTCTCTTCCAGCCCAAACTATTCTATGATTCTGTAATTCTATGATTCTAAATGTATATGTGATGTACCACTTAAGTGCCTGAATTAGAAAAATAAAATTTGAGCTCCCCAGAAACACATAGCTGAGGTCTTCAGAGGACTTAAGGCTGAGGAAGATGTGGGGCTTTATCAGCACACCTCTCCATTTCTTACAAGCTTACACAGGTATCCCAACATCTGGTATGCTAGATGTTGTGAATATAGCCATCTAATGGTCTTCAGACATCAAATTAGGAGCTGATGTTCAGATCCCACAGCCATATTCCCAAGTGAAGAAGCTGGTGTACACTGCTGTGAGTTTCTTCCTTAGAGGATATGCCCATAGGCAGTATTCCGGCATCTAGCCAAATAGTTTATTTCCACTGGCTAGACTCACTAGTGCTAGTTAAAGTTGACTGAACTGAACATTTCCTCTTCCAAAAAATAACATGTTGCTTACTATGTAAATGCACAGTGAGTGACATATGTCTAGGAAATCAGAGAGGAATGCACTTTTCCGTAAGATGTGTAAACTTGTAACTTAAGATCTTGAAAGGATCTTGAACATATGATCTTTTAACTTTTGAACTTACTGTAATCTGAAGTTAAACAGTGGTCTGAAAACAGTTTAAAATACTTTGTTTTACGAAAATAATTATATGGTTATAACCACATTAATAATTGAACTTAGAGTCAGGAAAAAAGCTTGTATTAAATCCCTGATCCTTGAGAATAGAGAAAAAAACCTATGCAGCAACATCAGTAAGGACTTTCCCACTGATATTTAATGATCAAAACAACAGATGTTCAGTGGATAGCTGCATCCCAACACCATGAACAGGAAGTGGCTTATTAATTGCATGAGAGTAGTAATGGCTCATTAGGTGAAAATAAATAGGAATTATCTCCAAATGACAATGGCTGCCTTTATTAACAATCCAGGTGACCTAATTGAATACAACAGAACAAGAAAACAGAGTTACTCTAATTACAGGGAAGCAAAGCAATGGAAGCACCTCATTAGTACCTTTTGAAAATGCCATGCATAAAACAGTCTATTTACAGCTATAAGAGTAGGCAAATAAATAATACTTACCAACGAGGACTCATACAGGGAATACAAGTCAAAATAAATACTAGAAGAGACTGAGTATACTGCAGAAGATCAGACATGTAATAAGCATTAGGTTATTACCTGAGCCCCAGTTGCAATCTCATCAGCAGCTTCGTTCATCACTCCTAATGTTTGGAAAGCAAATACACAGAGCTCCCGTTCACAAACAGTGGGCTACACAAAGAAAGAAAGTTAATTATATTTTTGTTCTAGTTTTGGGTTCTTGGTTTTATCATGTAATACCTGCAACAAAACCTAAACACATTTAATGTTTTTTCTTCAGATATTAACTGCAATGTTAATTTCAAATTATGAATACATGTCAATTATTGAGCAAGATACATTAGAGAAGTATTTTAAAAATCTGAAGAACGAGTGTGAAGAACTCTAAAACTCATAAGTTTAGAAGTTAGTAGTACCCAAATGTCCTTAACACTATCCTATCAGACTCTGAAAATTACCTATACAATTAAAATTAATGGAGAACAAATCCAGAAACTAATGGGACACACTCCCTTCATAAATGCAGGTTTATCCTTCACAACTTGCTATTCTGCTGTTGAGAACACACATAAAAATCTGATCTAGAATACCAATTTCTTGAAGAAGCTACTTTCAATTTTTCACTGATTTAACAATTTATTTGTAAACTTTAAGAAAATGCATTATATTTTTATAAAATAAACACTGTATTTGGAAAGGTCACATGTTATTTTAATAAATAAAGGTGTTTCCAATCTTTTTTTCAGATATTTAAAAAATAATAAAAAAAACTTGCTATTGAACCAGTTTTTTGCCCATATTTTTGAAAAATTTAATTCACAAACCATCACAACAATCAAATAAAAAACTTAATTAAACTGCATATTGAGTGACAATTGAGCGTTCTGCCTTCATAAAGCAAACAAAGCAGAAACAAAAAAGAACATAACTTTAAGCGAATAGGCATGACTTCACAGGCTTCCTAATTGGTTACAGCTCTTATAGCAACTCCATGCTTATTTACTGAAAGATAATTAGCAGATGAACTTCTTAAAAGCTCAAGTAACGAATCACACAGTGAATTGTTATAAGCATTCAAAATGAACAGTTGAAACAAATACAAGAAAGAAACACAAATTAAAACCTTCCTTAAAAGTGAGCCAAATAAACATAACTCTCTATTACAACGATGAAAACAATCAAAAATATTATTTGATAGTATTTCTTTGAATCCATATTATTAAATCCTAGCTCCTGAAACTTAAAATGATCCTTGGTAGGCACTACTGAACTTTTGTCACTAAAAATTCTGAGTCTAGCTATCACAACAATCACTAAAGCTTTTGTAGCGGAACGCTTTGAAGTTCAAGCCAATGTCTGTAGGAAGCACTTGCAGAAATGAAAAAATGAATTGAGCACACAAAGAAAACATAAAATTTAGCTGAATTCTGTTTCAGGCAACCGCTTTGTCAGTAATAAGCACACTGTTGTATTTGTAGTCACTTGTTTCATAGCCCTTAAGATATGCATTTGCTGGGTTTCAAAGATTCAAGACTTCAATAAACATCTGAAATCTACTGCATTCACATATCCTCACATCAGTTGCTTTACAAGAGCTATCATCTTTCAAGTCCAATTGAGTGTCACCCATTTGATTTATTTTATCTGCTATGTTACATTGCATTAGGCAGCAGACAAAGCCTAACATGATCCAATTCGCTGTGCCATGGCACTTTAGACAAAAAAATTTATTATTGTTATTATTCTTAGGTTTTCCACATTTACATGGTGGTTAAGTGATTTGCTTAGTTGGGGAAGCATGGTGGCACTACCACCTTGACTATCATAATCAATGGCATACACAGACTTCGTTTTATTCCAAAGCAAGGGATTGCTCTGGAATAGCAGAGCAATCTAAGTTTAGCCATGCTTGCCATGAAGAAAAGAGTGAAGAAAATACTTCTTGACATTTTGTTTACAACCTCAACAAAGTAAGTTATCCCGAGACTTAAAGAGGAACTTAAAGGGAACATACGATTTGTCATCTTTGCTCTTTTCCCTCCCCACTGTGTTATGATCCCAGAAATGTCTGAGCATCTGGAAGAAGTTAGGGAAATGGTCACTGTACTTATGTTTGACATTTGAAAGGCCTGCCTTCTTTCAGGTGGACTCTGGAGCTAAGATCTTAAGGCTGGAGAACTGTGGATATGAGGAGAAGAAAGATAGCAAAATTTGAGCTCCAAAAAGGAACAGACATAACTGTTAGGGTCTATATAATTCTTTTATGTATTTGATTAACCTTTCTGCCCACTGAATATTTTGACTCTGCAGTCTAACACGGAAAATAACCCAAACACTGTAGCTCTATGGACAGTTCAATAACCTGCCTTCATGTATCAATGCTGGATGCCTTCTAACACAAACTCCAGTCATTTTAAGAGCATTTTTGGATCCTGTTTCTGAAATATGTCCCACTTTAACCAAATCAGATGTGTTTAACTTAAATTTCCCACAAGTGTTACCAGAGTGTTCTAAGAGATGTTGTATGGCTATTTCACTGTCCTCTGCTCCAGTCATTAGTTAGGTTCAACCATTTAAATTCCTTTCTTTCCCTCCGAAATGAAAAAATTGGCTTACAATTAAGAGGTAAACATTTGGAGGGCGTTTGTCACATGCAGGTGACTTCTCTATTCAGTGTCACATTTCCACATTTTGGTTTTGTCTGCAATTGTTGTGCCTGCTAGAATCAATGAAAACATATGAAAACTAAGTTAATAAATCAATTCTAGAAGACAGAGCTTAAAGAAAATCACAAGCTTTAAGGGAAAACTGGGATTCAAGGCTGCTCTTACACTGCTGCTAATGTTTTGCAGACTGCCAGTGTGTTTCCCTTTATAGTATCTGCTTGTCTCTTCTCTTGCGACAGGATGTGAGCCCTTGGGACAGGAACAGCCTGGTTCTGACTTCGTACCATAAACACGAGAAATGTCCCTAGCCATAGTAAACAAACAAGAACAACAACACTAACACATTTTTAAAAGCTACTTTGTTCCAATGACATTTTTGGATACTCTTACATTGGTTGAAGTACATGTACTGTTCAGGAAGCTGAACTTCCTAAGAACTTTTGTGTACGTACATGAAAGTACAGACGTGTTCTTACTGATGAGGATGCATACCCACAAAGGTACAGAATATCCAACTTCTATTAGATTATTAGTTTCCGCTGTTTTCAAAGGGAAAATACAGGACAAAATAGGGCTTAACATTTAAGTACATATTTCCAAACGTGAACCTCATCTTGGGTGCTTGCAGAATTTTACAGATTACAACCATCACCTTAAAGGCATGCAGAGCTGATTGATTGGGCAACTTTGTTCTCCACTGCCTGAAGAGGGCAGCTGTAACTCTCCAACCACAGCAGCTGCTAGTGGTCTCACACATATTTTATTTGAGAAATTAAGGAGAAAATTAACATAAAGCCATTGACTTCCACAAAACTATTAGCTAAGCGAAGATCATTGGTGCCGAAAGATTATTGAGAATGATAATTATTCCTGTGGGGAAAAGCCAGAAGAAAATAAGAGCTGGGTAGTTAACCTGAGGCTGCAAATGTTTATTTGGAAGCAGAAGGCACTGACAGGAGCAGAAAGCATTTTTTGAGCTTTTGAGGTTTTTGGACTTTTCCTTCAGCCACCCCCATTCTTTGCATGTTCAGTAGCACCAACACAACTGCTCAATCAGCCCTGAAAAAGGGCTCAATCAGTGTTTCCACATGTTACAATGCAGTGTCACTTCTTACAACAGTGACTGGGAATGGCAGACAGGCAAACTACCTAGGTACTATGACATATTCTGGTTCCTGGACTCATACACTACTTAAAACATCTTCTAGACATTCTTTCAATTCAAGAAAGCTGAAACTTTCATAGCCAATATTGATCTATCTTTATACTTTCTAATGCGTGCTGTGGTTGTCCACAAATGCTTGCCCTCAGAAGACCCATCTTCCACCCTTTCCTGTCATCCTGAGGGGTGTCACACAAACACTAATGAGGCTGCAACATGACCTATACACCTAAAAATTCTTGATCTAAAATGAGAAGCTCAGGGAAGGCTCATAGCCTGACTTACAGAAAATGTACAAACGGTAACAGTGAAACTATTAACCATCATCTCACTTCTCCTAAAGAAAGCAACAGGCATGGAGATGAAAAGTAACTTCAAATGTCTGTTCTGTTTCCTACTTTCAATCATGGTAATTGTTAGTTTTTCCATAGGAGGAACTTGGCTGTTTCATTTCATTCCACTCACTAGAAGGATGAGGATAGAATGCAGCAGCAATAATACTGAAAATGTGGACAGGGAGA
>NW_009599875.1:13055-67821 GCF_000690535.1 Cariama cristata | reverse complement strand
GAAGGTAAGTGTGTGGGTGTGGGGTAGGGGCGGAGAAAGAGAAAGAGAGAAAGAAAAGAAAGAAAAGGAAAGAAGGAAGGAAGGAATAAAGAAAAAAAGAGAGTGGGGAAGAGCAGGTGGGAGAGAAGGAGTCTGGCAGGTAAATGTCTCTTGCCCAGCAAGTTTTCAAGTTTTAAAGGTTTATTACACAGTTTGTGTCAGTTATGGGTTTTTAGGTATGTCTTAGCTATATTTGTAAGAAAAGGCAAAATAAGATCAGTTGCTAATTTTCTACCACCGTATTTCCTAAGGATCAGTTATATTTGGAGCAGTAAGTATAACATTACTAATTCTGAAACAGAATCTAGAGGTGTAGGAAAGGCTCTCTTCCAGCTCTTTCATAGCTTACATCTGTAAGCACCACTTTCAGATGAATTAACAAATGCTACAGAAACCTCAGTTGTGCTGCAGATCTGACACACGAGGTAAAAGCGGTAACTGGAAGGCAGGCACTGATGAGGCACTTGTATACTTTCTACCAGTGCTGCTTAAATGCCCTGTGTAAAATTCTCATTCTCTATAAGAGGACTACAGTAAAGCACATTTATGAATTTAAGACTTTTGTGTTTCCTAGAGTGTAACAGAAGGATCAACTGAATTCAAAATAGATAAAATAACAAGTTTCAAGTAATGTGTATCTCAGAACACACTGCCACAGAATTACAAGGTAAAGATTTGAGTCCAAACTGTATGATTTCTATATTTACTTAAATCATTACTGAAATCATGCAGAATTACCCTTAACTGTAACATAAGGTTCATCAAGCTTCAGAGTTTAAGCAAATTTTAATTATTAATGATTGATATTACTTTGAAAGGCACGTTTAATGCACATCTGTCTAAAGCACATGGCCTATTCTGCCATGTTTTATACTTCTGATTGAGGCATACAGTACTAGCTCATAGTGGATTAAAAAACCTAGAATTTATTAAAATTAAAATTCAGATTTGTATTTTAATAACTTTTATTGACAGGTTTTTGCTTTAGAATAAAACATATATTTAAAAATAAACTTATTCAAATTAAATATTTACCCACTTAACACTGATTTAGGAATTACTTTAAAACTAAGTAACTATCAAGAAGTTCACCTGTGTTCGCAATTTTCAAATGAAGTCAAACTACTGCAGGGAACTACAGACCTGTTAGTCTAACCTCAGTTCCTGGAAAAATTATGAAGATTATACTGTGTACTACTCAAAGGCATTTAAAGAAGAATGCAGTCATCAGGCTCAGTGAACATGGGTTCACAAAAGGAAAGTTCTGTTTAACCAATTTGATATCCTTCTATGATCTATCCTTCTATCTCTTTGACCACCTGCCTAGTGGATGAAGGGAAGGCGGCGGATGTACTTTTTTCTGGATTTTAGTAAGGCTTTTGATACTGTCCTTCACAGCATCCTTCTGGACAAGTTGTCCAACTGTGGGATGAGCGGGTTCATGGTGCGCTGGGTGAAGAACTGGCTGAAGGGCAGGGCTCAAAGTGGATGGGGCTACATCTGGCTGGTGGACTGGTCACCAGCTGACTCATCACTTCAGGATTCAGTTCTGTTCAATGTGTGGATTTTAGTAAGGCTTTTGATACTGTCCTTCACAGCATCCTTCTGGACAAGTTGTCCAACTGTGGGATGAGCGGGTTCATGGTGCGCTGGGTGAAGAACTGGCTGAAGGGCAGGGCTCAAAGTGGATGGGGCTACATCTGGCTGGTGGACTGGTCACCAGCTGACTCATCACTTCAGGATTCAGTTCTGTTCAATGTGTTTATCAATGATCTGGATGCAGGAATTGAATGCACTGTTAGCAAGTTTGTTGATGATACCAAACCGGGAGGTGCTGTTGACTCTCTTGAGGGACAGGAGGCCTTGCAGAGGGATCTAGATAGATTGCAGCATTGGGCAATCATTAATGGGATGAAATTTAACAAGTCCAAATGCCAGATTCTGCACCTAGGACAGAGTAACGCTGGGCACAAGTATAAACTGAGAGAAGAGTTGTTGGAAATCAGCTCTGCAGAAAGGGATCTGGGGGTGCTAGTCGAGGAGGTGGTGAAAGGGCAGGAAGGCATGTCCTGTGAGGAGCAGCTGAGGACTCTGGGCTTGTCTAGTCTGGAGAAAAGGAGGCTGAGGGGCAACCTCATTGCTCTCTACAGGTTCTTGAAAAGGGGACGTGGAGAGGGAGGTGCTGGGCTCTTCTCCGTGGGATCCAGTGATAAGATGTGTGGGAATGGTTCAAAGCTGTCTCAGGGGAGGTTTAGACTGGACTTGAGGAAGCCTTTCTTTACTGAGGGGGTGGTCAAACACTGGAACAGGCTTCCTAGAGAGTCAGTCAATGCCCCGAGCCTGTCAGTGTTTAACAGGCATTTGGACAGTGCCCTTAACATGCTTTAACATTTGGTCAGACCTGAATTGGTCAGGCAGTTGGACTAGACCGTTGTAGGTCCCTTCCAACTGAAAGAGTCTATTCTGTCTATTCTATACTATAAGGTCAATGAAGTCAAGCTACCATAAGGTCTTTATAGGTATACACACTGCCAGAGAGCAGGAATAATTTATTTAATACCCTATATCACTATAAATCTGTAAGGTAGGCTCTCTGAATAATCTCACAGTATTCATGTGATATGTGTAACATGCTGCTGAAAGACATGGGAGATACCACAGTGGTAAGCAGTTACAACCTGTAGAAAGATGATGAGCATAGACAGAGACTGAGCAAGAAACGTCACTTGTTCTGTTTGGTTTTGGTTCGGTTGATCCAGATTTTATTCTCTGCTTTTTCTTTTTTCTGTATTCTTGGACTGCTTATACACATTTTCTTTTTTATTAGTTTTACTTCCCAGATACATAGAGATGGCAAACAGACAAGCACTATGGAGTGCTAGCTGGGCAAGGTGCATTTTGGTAAGCTCTTGGTGACAGGAAAAGCTATACTGCAGCCACTTTACTCTCTCTGTAAAAATTAAAGTGATTGAATTCCATTCTAGTAAAGTACTGGCTGTAACTGGAGAGGCTTTTTTCATAAAAAGAGAGAAAAGCAGCCTATATTGTGGAGTAATGATATGGACCATGGCGTTACTCCACAAGAATCTTGGAATTCCACAAGCGTCTTGGATAAACTCCAGTCTGACTAAACATATTTACACACCTACACTTTTCTCTATAGTTCAATGAAGTTTATTCTATTCCAAAAACCTCTCAACCCTAAGCAGTGTACTGCTTCTGGAACATCAATGCTACTGTGTTTCAATGGTGGCTAAGAACCTTATATTCAAAGAACAGAGAAATTCAAGACCTCCTCAAGTCAACAGGAACACACAGAGGCCAAGATTTCACCTGTAATGAATAAATCATAACTGACCACTTTGGGATTAAAAATATTCTAAAAATGTAAGTTTACTAATATAAGAACAGTTATATCAGAATTACCAGACTGCAGTTATTTTTACAGCTAAATACAAACAACAGGTATTTCACATATTGTTTTACAGTATTTCACCATTCATATTTTATGGACAAAACTTTAAACTGCAGACATGTCTGTATCAAAGTACAAATTTCAAAGCAACTAGCTCGAATATTTAGTTTTGCTGATTTTTTTACTACTTGCTTTGTTCTAAAGAGGCCTCAGTGTGAGGTTTCAACACAAGATGGCACTCTAAAGAGCCTTCTTGACTGAAAGAAAAAATCGATACAGAGAGAGGTTTTTTATCACCTTATTGAATACATTCCAAGATTTTTTTGTCTTGTCTCATTGTCTCACAGGTCTTTGAAATCCATTCAATCATGCTGGTTTAGCAATAGCTTTAGTACTTGTAAATGAGGAATTCAAGAAGACATAGACAGTAAGATAGGCATTAACCACACAAATTATACTATGTTAAAGCTCAATATGATCACAGAATTACAGAATGATTGAGGTTGGAAGAGATCTCTGGAGATAATCTGGTCCAACACCCCTGCTCAAGCAAGCTCTCCAGGAGCCAGATGCCCAAGACTGTGTCCAGATAGCTTTTCAATGCATCCACGGATGTGAACTCCACAGCCTTCCTAGGCAACCTGCTCCCAAGTTCAGTCACCCTCAGAAAAGGTGAAAAAGGTAGAAAAGTGTTTCCTGATATTCCAATGGAACCTCTTGTGTTTCAGTTTGTGCCCATTGCATCAAAGAGGGCTCCACTCTCTTTGCTCTCTCCCTTCAGGTGTTTATAGACATTAGTAAGATCCCATCTGACTCTTCTCTTCTCCAGGCTGAACAATCCCAGCTCTTTCAGCCTGTCCTTCTACGTAAGATGCTCCAGTCCCTTCATCATCTTAGTGGCCCTTTGCTGGACCTTCTCCAGTAGCTCCATCTCTCTTGTGTGGGGGAGCCCAGCACTGGACACAGTACTCCAGGTTTGGCCTCATCAGTGCTCGGCAGAGGGGAAGGATCACCTCCTTCCACCTGCTGGCAATTCTATTGTTTAATGCAATCCAGGATACCATTAACCTTCCTTAACATAAAAGCACATTGCTGGCTTATGTTCAACTTGGTGTCCACCATGACCCCCATGTCCTTTTCTGCCAAGCTGCTTTCCAGCTGGGTGGCCCTCACCATATATTGGTGCCTGGGGTTGTTCCTTGCCAGGTACAGGACTTCTCACTTCTCCTTGTGGAACTGCATGAGACTCCTGTCAGCCCGCTTCTCCAGCCTGTTGAGGTCCCTCTGCATGCCATCCCATTGCTCTGAGTATCATCTGCTTCTCCCAGTTTTGTATCATCTGAAAACTCACGGAGGATACACTCTGCACCATCATCCAGATGATTAATGAAGATATTAAACATGACTGGACCCAGTACTGACCTCTGAAGTACATCACTAGTCACTGGCCTCCAACTAGACTTTCTGCCACTGATCGTCACCCTCTGGGCCCAACCATTCAGCAAGTTTTCAGTTGACCTCACTGTCTCCTCATCCAACCCATTCATCAACAGCTTGTCTATGAGGATCTTATGAGAGACAGTGTCAAAGGCCTTACTGAAGCCCAGGTAGACAATACCCACTGCTTTCCCAATATCTACCAGACAAGGCACTTCATCGTGGAAGTTTACAAGTTGGTCAAGAATGATTTCCCATTGGTGAAGCCATGCTGACTACTCCTGACAATTTTCTTGTCCTTAATGTGCCTGGAAATGGTTTCCATGCTTAGCTGCTCCATCACCTCCCCAGAGATCAAGAGGATGGCCAGCCTGTAGTTCTCTGGGTCCTCCCTTTCTTGCCCTTCTTGAAGAGAGGAGTGACATTTGCTTTCCTCCAGACTTTGAATATGATAATACATGATAATATATTTTTATTATACTTCTTTTAATCAGATCCTTAAATATAATAACCACTTTTGTTAATGACTCATCATCACATTATATTTAAATGTTTATAATAAAAGTACATGCTGAATGCATAAAACAAGATATCTCTCTACTATTATAGCAGCAAAACTGTTGCATTATTAAAATGCAACTTAGCCCTTCCCTAGAATATTATTATCAGCACTAGAGTAACAGAAAGAATTTCATATGGCATTAAAACCAAAGTTAATAGCCTTCTAATATAGAACCAAATAATGCTGAAGTTTCTTTAGTACATTATTACTGCTTTGGAAAACATATTTTTTATCTAGATGAACCAAATCATACAGTTGAGAAGTACCTTTGGAGAGCAGTTAGTACTTTTATTCTCCCATACAGGACTAGCTTTATCTAAACTTTCTAAAGTTTTAGAAAAAGCTAAACTCAGTTTGTCTAAAGCTTTGTCAAGCACTGGAACAGGTTGCCCAGAGAGGTTGTGAACTTCTCCATCCTTGGAGATTTCCAAAAGCCACTGAAAGACAGTGAGTGAAACAAACTCCAGTTTCAGGGTCTTTTCACTAGAGACACATGCCCCATGGGAGAGTATCTCAGTCCTTTAGAAAGGGCTTTGTGGGAGCCGTTGAAATTTCTTAAGTTCACTTCTAACATTTAGTCTAATATGGTAGTTTGACAGAAACCAGGTAATTTATTTAGCTATTTTAACAACACACGCGAATGATGTATCAATTGTTTGAAAATGTCAGAAAAAAAGCATTTCAAAATATGTTTTTGAAACAATTCAAATCTAGCCATTAATTACATACAAATAACAGTCCATGTCTCACTCATCTAAACAACTTATCTGTTGAGAATAAATTCAAAGACAGTTAACGCAAGGCTAACAATTCAAATGAGCAGACTCTTACTGTTTTCAGTAGGTTTACCAGGTCTGCCTTCTTTGTCTCTCCTCAGCACAAAACCTATGTCTGACCTTGTACTTCCCACTGTATTTCAAAGCTGAGCAAAGAGCTACTTCAGAAGTGACTGATGACAGAGCTCCTGAGAGCTGTGCAGCACAGGTCGCCTTGCGGGATGATGCACTGTGATTCTTTACATGAGATAAGGGAGCTGTTTAGATGTAAAAACTGCAGTCCCAACCCTTGCCAATGATTTCAAAGCTGTTTCTTAATCCTTCTATGATGAGTGAAATATGTAGGATTCAGATCACTGTTAGGAATAACCACATGAAATAGTATGGTCTATGTTACACAAGAGGTTAAATAATACTTTTTCTTCTTAGGATCCATGTATTCACTGAATTTTCCCTGTGCTTTTGAGTGTAAATCATGCCATGCAGTGATTTCAGGGAGTCTGCAGTTTTTGGTTGCATTCTATATAAGTGCACATCTCTAAACAACCAATTTAGCTTTTCTAACTTTGTGTGCACTGTAAATAATCATTAGATCTCACTGCGCTCTTGAAATAAATACTAAAGAAACATGCTATGATGAGAAATTACATTCATCCTCATCTCATATAGGAAAGGTGTGAATATCTACAGGAATTGCTGACTTTACCGTTTTTTTTAAAAAGGGGAGGGAATGAAGCAATGGAAGATGGACCTTTATAAAGAAGAGTGTTACAGCTTCATGATGCATTACAGTACTTTCCTAAGACTCCTTCTTCTATTCCAGAGCATCTTTGCCCTTCCCCTTCACAGTAATAAGGCTGCAGTTCCTTGTGAGAGCATTAGGTCTTTGAGTGTTTTGAAGTTACCCCATCTACATAATGTGTTTTTATCTACACATGCACTTGTGGAGTACACAAAGGAACTGTATCTGTAATTCTAGTCTTCTGTATTTCAGGGAACTTTTGGAGCTCAAAAGAAAACTGGTTGTTCTGAAAGATCTATACTTTGCTCCATAAAGAAATTCCCAATAGAAATCTAAGAATTTTGTCCTTATTCATCTTCAGTAAGTCACTAAGGTAGCCTCTTTATTTCTTCTCAACAAGTGACTAAAATAGTCCAGCATCCAAAGATTCCTGTGTACAACAGGATCCCTGAACCAGCAGCAAACATTTGCATGATTACATTAGTACTATGGGCTCTGGAGCAAGACAGGTGTCCACAGTAAGAGCATAGAGCCAAACATAGGCAATTGTGTTATGCAGCTGTTCTGCAACAGATACCTTCCTTACAATGGTATGTCTGCCATGTGGATCTAGTGCCTAAAATAAGCTATACAAAGACACATCTTATTGTCATCAAATTCAACTTATCTTATGGGAAAGAAGATGTCAATTTTTTAAGAAAGCAAAGTAAATTATATTTACAAAGAAACACATATTAAAACCAGAACATCCGCCAGAAAAGTTATCCAGGAAAAAGAAACACAATACTGAGAAGAAAGTTTGTGCTGAGAGAGACTGATTTAAAGACACGTTATAACTAAAATAAAAACATAGCCTGTAGAGCAAACATGGAGAAACGAAAAACTTTATCTCTCAGTTTCACTTGGTATCTTCAGCTGTCCTGAGGATGAGACATCTGAATTATGCAATTCATTAATAACCAGAACAAAAAAATACGCCCAGGTATCAGCGTTTACAGTACTAAAAGAATGTAATTATTATGTGACAGCAGTTGTTGAATTTTTTAAACTGCATTTCAAGACAATTAATTAACCTACACTGTAGTTCAGGAAAGGTGTCAGGCTGACATACCAGAGGATTACAGAGTCAAATTCCTTACTGGCTTCTTTGCTATTGTGTAAAACTCCATTAAATACCATAAAATGAAACCTAAATACATTTTAAAATAACTTCTCAAGCAATAACTTTGCTATGCTTTTAGAAAATCAGACGCCTTCTTTGCTGTTTAAAAGAAGATCCAAAAGGTAGAAGGGAAACTCATCGTTAGGGATACGATACACACACCCAGACATGGCCCTGTGTGCATCTGTGTGGAGGAGCTATTCTTAAAGGAAGAGACTGGTGAACCATCCAGAGCTATTTAGTCTGTGGCATCTCTTGTGATACAACCAACTACAGATAGACCCTATCTAAGTAATGTCTTTGAGATATGGACATCTGTAGAAAACGGGATCTATACACAGAATTGAAGAATATAAGCAAACAGTAGCAAGGTTCTGATTATTATGAAACCTGGAGAAGTTACTGTGGTATCAAAAGTATGAGCACTCTAAAGCTCTTTATGAAGGTCAGGAATACTACATATGGGATTCATTACGTGACATAAGGCTAGATTGCAAGTAGTCTTCTCTTAAATGAAAGCCCCCTGCACTCTGCTCAATAAAGTACTCTTATTTCTGAGATCTGCTGTTGCAGCAGTATTAAATACAAAGTGCTTTTTCAGTTGGGTCATTCTTTATTCTCCTTACATACATTATGTATGTATGTATGTGTGTGTGCAGCTAAAACATGTAAATAAACCCTACAACTGACAACTTTAGGCTGCCTCTGCCAGAGTTCTCAGTAGAGTGAAGCATAAATTTCCTTAAGATCCTCTGGCAAGCTCATGCGCAATTCACACTGAGATCCTTCCTCACCTTCTATAGAACTGCAAACTCATTAATGGCTCCATATTGCTTATTGAGTCATTCAAGCATACTCAGAGTATCTCCTATTCCCGCAATCCCCTTCTCCCTGGGTTATATAATTACACTCTTTTATTTCGGCAAAGCTTGCTAGGTTATGCTGCTTGCAGAGGCACTGATGAAGATATGTTTAGTGGAAAACATGTTTGCACTTTCCTCTGTTCTGAAGTGCTGACAAACTCTCAAACAGATAGCTAAAATGACCTCTCTTTAAGCTGAAGACAGAGAAAAGTAATTCTGAGGGATTTTAATCTCTAAGGTGGGAAAGCAAGAAGAATTAAGATTTCTTTTTATTTAGAGCAGACGACTTACCATTCTGTTTTCTTTTAATAGTTCATCATATGAACAGAAATAAATCCTACCGTTGGCTTTGTCCTATGAACAATAGGTAAAACCCAATAATTTAAATAATCATATTATCCAAACTTCACTCGCTAGCCAAACATTACTCACTTTGTCTTATTTCATCCTGTCACAGGTAATATGCATAGCAGTGCATTCAAAGATGAACAACAAGGAACTGACACCTTTTCCACAGGTTTCTAATCAGGGTTTAGCTGCTGATAAATCTGGCAGAAAAATTGTTTTTAAAAGGTAGATACGAGCTTGAAGAGGCAAAAAACCACCTGATAGGATTTTCAAAAGTGCAGAGGTTTAACCACATCGTAAAAAGGTGTTAACTGAATATGTAGATGCTTTTGCAAATCCTATTAGCAGCCTATCTGCATACCCTGTTGCTCACCTCACTGTGGAGAAATCGGCAGGTGTCAGACCATTCACACACTGGTACTAAACAGTTTTCCATGGCTTTAATCTTTTACGGTTACTCAGGTTTCCACAGGATTCAGGACAGGTGAAACAAGAAGGATTCTAAACTCCAAGATCAGTTCTAAAGGTAAGAATTTTTTCTCCTAATATACTCTTTCACAAAGTTACACTGATCCAGTAGCTCCAGAGTGTCTCTCTCATGACCAGTCTCATTGTTTTTCACTGTAAGCATTCACCAACAGGATGAGAGGGTACAACATTCAGCATGTAAAATTCCTGGCTCCCAGTTACACAGGAATGAAAGGAAGGAACAGCTGCCTAGCTGGCCAGACTTTGGGCATACTGAACCACAACAGTGCCCCTGGACTAGGTCATTGCTAGAACAGACATTTCGCAGAGCATCTCCTCCTATTGCCTTTTTTATCACATTAAGGAGGATGGCTCATTCCACCAGCCCAAGAGCAAAAGAGGGTCAGAAGAACTTCACAGCCTTGTGGCATTAACACCAGCATATTTGAATACCCTGGTCATGGCTGGGTAAGAGCTCAAGGACTGAAGTGACCCTAAGCTTTTAAAAGGAGGCCAGAGGACTGGGAACGCACTCTAATGCACTTCCTCTATCTCACCCAGCTGTGACTACTGTAGTGCAATAGTGTTCAGTGAAATACATTCCCCCTTTATGTTTCTATGATATTATACAAGCCTGATTTCCAACTCCCTTGCTTGCAATACATTTTTTCAAATTTACAGCAAAATCTAGTTAGTATGCATTACATTTTTGCATCTTAAAAGGATATTAGGATGAAACGCCTCTGAAATGATCCAGGAGTTTTATAACAGGTTTGTATGGTCTATTGCTATTTAAAGCATTATAAAATGCATTGTTTATCCCAGCAAGCACACCACCACTTACCCTCAGCATAGGGCCATTCTGGAACACATGGGGTTCATCACAAACTACACAGTATTCATTCAATACTGGTATCCGCTGCTCAGCAAATTCAATAGTCTGAGAACAATGAAAATGAGAACAACATCTGCTTAAAAATAATTAACACTCAGCTCATGCTCCATAGTCTTTTGTAAATGGGTAAGATATGACATCCTACCTGCACAAGAAAGCCACGGTCTCGTACCTGAATGCATTTTGCACCATAATTTTGCTGCAAAGAAAAAGTTGAAGCAACTTCAGTGCTGGCAGACTAATTATAATGAAATGGTAAAACATTTCTATTTTTTTGTGTGCAAATATGTTAATTAAACATATTGGAATCTAAAAAGATATCTCATTTGCATAAACCAACCATTACATATAATCAATCCTTTTAGTGTTTACTGAGTGTGGGCTAGATTTTTACCATTTCTTTTAGTTCTTAAATCTGATGAGGTTTTGTATTGCAGCATCCCAAAAACTTTAATCTCAAATGGAAACACCAGTGCCTTCACTCCATTCTAGTAAACTGGCATTTGGTAACTTCCATTGAATTTTAACTGTGTATTGTCTATCCAACTATGGGTATCTGCTTAGGCTTGAAAGACTAATGTAACTCTCAGAACAGCTGAAAAATCTTTTTATGTTTACTAATATCTCACTTCTGTAAGCACCACACTAACAGATCTTTGTGCTCAGACCCCAGTCAAATTCTTTCTGCCTTTTTCTTTCAACACACAGTAACATAAATTAGAAGGAACTTCTGTTACAGGAGTCAGTAAGGCACAAAATTCCGTCTAGGCTGACATCTATCTCAATCAAACCTTGTTTTGAATAAGAGTCAGATCAGCTCCATTTACAGCTTTTCTTCATTTTGTTTGTAGGCCTATTTCCTTTCATTTCTCTAACGGCTTAATTAGGAAACTTTTTCCTTTTTTTCTCCTGGGAAACAATCCTAATTGTATTCATGTATGAGATTCAAATATTTTAGCTGAGAATTGAAGAGAAGTGAGGGGCCCGATTCATCACTTCCACATTTCACTGACTTCAAATCGCAGTTAGGCACCCAGGCTACCCATACATCTGGTACCTGTATGTAAAATGTGAAACGGACTCTTGATGCCCTTTTGCTAACATCAGTCAAACTGCACCTGGCCATGTACGTGATTATTTTCCCTCAAAGTAAATGAATTCTATCCATAAATTACTGGTAGTTTTTATAGACTGCCAAACAGGGACGCCACTTCTTCCATATCAGCTGATAACATCAGTAACAAAACCACTTAGTTAACTCCTCATTATCTTACCAAAACCAATGGGACTTTTCCTACTAACTTCAGGAGAGAAAAGTCTTGCTATGTTAAGATATCCTCTGCTGATTCAGAAAAAAATGCATCTCTCAACTGTGACAAGGAAAAAGTCTGTTGGCTCACCTTAAATTAATTCAGCTGTGCACATTACAGGAACCAATCTCAAAGCATGTATATAAATGGTTTTATGATTGTGTATCACTGGTTTAGATCTGATCAGTATAGCTCCCAGCTTATTAAACTAATTTACCAGGAGACACAGCACACTCAATGTAATTTCATTAATCAGAATTCACTATTTTGAATATACGTATGGCGTTACAGGCAAGAATCAGCTTTTTCTTGCTGAGAACATCAAGGTACCACCAGGCTAAGGGAGTGGAGAGACTACCTCCTAAGTGTCTCCCCCCAGATCTAACACAGAAAATAGACTGCTGCCTTGAAAGAGTGCTGACCCACTCTTTCTCTAAAGTATAAAAGCCATCTTTTAAGAGGCAGAAGCAGAGGCAGAAGAATTAATGTTGAGAGCTTTCTTAACTTTAAGAATAATGGCTCAACGTCTGGAGGCACGACAGTGACAAGTGGTGTCCCTCAGGGGTCTGTGTTGGGACCTGTACTGTTCAATATCTTTATCAACGACATAGACAGCGGAATTGAATGCACCCTCAGCAAGTTTGCAGATGACACCAAGCTGAGTGGTGTGGCTGACACACCTGAGGGATAGGATGCCATCCAGAGGAACCTAGACAAGCCTGAGAGGTGGGCCGATGAGAACCTCATTGGGTTCAACAAGGCCAAGTGCAAGGTCCTGCATCTGGGTCAGGGCAACCCCCAGTATCAGTACAGGCTGGGGGATGAAGGAATTGAGAGCAGCCCTGAGGAGAAGGACTTGGGGGTACTGAGTGATGAGAAGCTCAACATGACCTGGCAATATGCCCTTGCAGCCCAGAAGGCCAACCACATCCTGGGCTGCATCAAGAGAAGCGCGGCCAGCAGGTTGAAGGAGGCAATTCTGCCCCTCTACTCTGATCTCATGAGACCCCACCTGGAGTACTGTACCCAGCTCTGGGGCCCTCAACACAAGAAAGACATGGAACTGTTGGAAAAGGTCCAGAGGAGGGCCACAAAGATGATCAAATCGCTGGAGCACCTATCCTATGAGGAGAGGTTGAGAGAGTTGGGGTTGTTCAGCCTGGAGAAGAGAAGGCTTCAGGAAGACGTCATTGCAACCTTCCAATACTTAAAGGGGGCCTATATGAGAGATGGGAGAAGACTTTTTAGCAGGGTCTGCTGTGACAGGACAAGGGGTAATGGTTTTAAATTAAAAGAGGGTGGATTCAGATTAGACATAAGGAAGAAATTTTTTACAATGAGGGTGGTGAGACACTGGAACAGGTTGCCCAGAGAGGTGGTGGAAGCCCCATCCCTGGCATCATTCAAGGTCAGACTAGATGTGGCTTTGAGTAACCCCATCTAGTTGGAGTTGTCCCTGCTCACTGGGAGGGGCTGGACTAGATGACCTCTAAAGGTCCCTTCCAGCCCATATGATTCTATGATTCTATGATTCTATGTGCTACCCTTTGTTTTCCCAATCGATTATGTCTCTGGGGAAAGAAAGGAGGCCAGTGTGGGTCTAATTCCTTCCCTGACCTCCATCTGCCACCAGCGTGTTTGAAGGTTAAACCTTTCACAAAGCACAAATGTGCAAGTGGTGAGCTGAATCATGACTACATTCCTTCCAGTATGATGATGATCAGAGAAGCAAAGACCAGGACAGGTGACTTGGCAGCCAAAAGAGCCAATGGACAGTTGCTTCCCCCACAAAGCAAACAGGGAAATGAGAAAAGACCTGTGTGACCAAGTCAATTTTGCAGCACAGAAGCACACAGTCTCCCTTCTCCCTGCAGCAAGAAAGGAGGCAGGGAAGGAAGTAGATGATTGAACTTTTGCCATGGCCAGCACCTGTACATCAAGGTGTCTTGACCTAAGCAAATTCTGATTTTATAACTTAAATATCTATGCATGCATAGGTGTTTAAATACTCCTTAAAAAAATGACTCCATTGTTCTTGTCTTCTCCCTGGCTTGTATCAGAAATAGTGTGGCCAGCAGAACTAGGGAAGTGATCGTTTCCCTGTACTTGGCAGTGGAGACATCACATCTTGAATCCTGTGTTCAGTTTTGGGCCACTCACTACAAGAAAGACCTTGAGGTGCTGCAGCGTGTCCAGAGAAGGGCAACAAAGGTGGTGAAGGGCCTGGAGCACAAGTCTGATGTGGAGCAGCTGAAGGAGCTGGGGTTGTTTAGCCTGGAGAAAAGGAGACTGAGGGGAGACCTTATCAGTTTCTATAACTACCTGAAAGGAGTTTGTAGGGAAGTTGGGGTCAGTCTCTTCTCCCAAGTAACCACTGGTAGGACAAGAGGAAATGGCCTGAAGTTGCACCAGGGGAGGTTTAGGTTGGATATTAGGAAGAATTTCTTCACCAAAGGGTTGTCAAGCATTGGAACAGGCTACCCAAGGAAGTGGTGGACTCGCCATCCCTGGAGGTATTTAAAAGACGTGCAGGTGTGGTGCTTACAGCAATGGTTTAGTGGTAGACTAGGCTGTGCTGGGTTTATGGTTGGACTCGATGATCTTAAAGGTCCTTTCCAACCTAAACGATTCTAATATATTTAATATATCCAACATATTCACTAAGATATGTCCTAAGTATTAAAGTATTTGCATAACAAGCATAACAGCATGTTCGGAAAACAATAGGAGGAAAATGAGCAGAATGAAAAGATTACTACGCACAGCAGCTTGTGAAGGTGATGATGATGATGGTGTTAAGATACCAATAAGCCCTGAGGTAAGAGAGAGCCTCCTGCTCTCTGCTATGCTGGACTCCTTGAAAGGCTCCATTTTGGATGATTTAGGGGCACTGGAGTAAGTCTTGCTAAGTAACTTGTGATTCTTCAAGCCATCCAGTTCTTCCATTCTAAGATTACTGGAGTAGGACCTGCTTAAAAGTTTGTGGGGCTTCAAGGTGCTGTTGTGCTCACATCGAGGGTCCCCAGAACACGACCTACTTAACAGCTTATGGGGCTTTAAAGTGATGCACTCCTCCTGCTTGACGGCTGCAGAGCAAGAACGGTTCAACAGTTTGTGCGATTTAATAGCCATTGTCTGTTCAGCCCTAGGGTCACTCGACAATGAGCGGCCAAAGGTTCTGTGAGATTTTGTGGCACACATATCCTCGGCCTTCACTGTGCTAGAGCAAGTCCTCCTCAGTAGCTTGTGAGTTTTGGAGATGCCATCCTGTTCTGACTTCAGTTTTGATTTGTTTTTACCACAGCCAGGTGGAGGGTAACTTGGCGACCTTAAAAATAAAGAAGATAAAGTTGGAGAATAATGAAAATCTTGTGCAAATCAAGCAAGACCACACATATTTAAAAATTTTTAAGTGTCACCTGTCTTTATGTATTTCACTAGTGATAAACGCAGCCCAACATTAAAAAAACCCAAACAACTGTATGTAGGACTAATTTTCAATACCAAATAGACATCTTATTCCTATTTATACACAAGCTCAACAATCAAAAGGATGACTAAGTACTTAAGTAGAAGTTAGAGCTGTATCCTTACAGCTCTTTGTAAAGGTGTCTATGTCTCTAAACAAAGCTTTTACTGAGTAAATTAACTTTGAAGTGAAAATCACATATTTCACATGAGATTATAACACATTTTCCTTATGAAAATCTATCTTTCCTATGTAATCATCATGGCATAATCCCGTTAAAGTTACTGTCTTCTGGACACAGCATAACAACTTCTATGTCCAGATGCAATGGAAGATACAATGAGCAATGAAACTTGCAGGCAGTAAATCAAATTAAATTCAGCTGAAATGAACATTTTAAAAACCTCATAATAATCTGAGTGCTTTGTGGAAGACACTTTGATGCCCCTCTTCCCTTTTTTAGACAAATTCTAGCTCTGTAACACTAGAAATGAGAATGTGAGTGACCTAGATTATGGATGCAGAAAGTAAAGAACAAAAAGTTTTTACAAAAAACACTCACATGAACTGTCACATTTCTATAAGGTTCACATTCACCTGCTGTTGCAAAGCAAGAAGATTTAACAGGCACGCTGAATCATATTTCTATGCTTTATAAGCAACTCCAATGTTTGGAGTATTTTTTGGACTTGGATCGAATATTAAAGAAGTGAAACCCCAAAGGGAGAGGCCAGCAGGTTTCCCGATCCTGTTAGCAAGTGGTGACAGTGGAAGACGTATGTGGAGGTTGCTGACTCACTGTTGCAGTTGGCTCACTACCACCCTCCTGCAGACAGGAGGTAGGAATGGTGGTCTAGGGAGAGAGGGGGTCCCTGCATTTGGGCCAAGCCATCTTCGGACAGGCACTGCAGCAGCAGCCAAATCAAGAGGAGAAAGATTGGGCTTGCTTTTGTATACTCTTTCTGAATAAAATCAAACTCCAAGCTACAGCCTGCACTAGGCAATAGTGTGCAGCTTAGCAGGGAATGGATAAGTTTTCTACTTAAAACACCACTTCCTCTTCTACTTTTGAAAAGACAAATATCTTTTGTCACCTTTGACATTCCTCCCTTCTTCAATGGGAAGGATTACTGTATTCCTTCTCTTTTTTATATACAGAATTTAGAATGGCAAAATTCATCAAAAAGAAGGAGTGTTCAAAGAAGCATGCAATTCAAATTCACAGAAAGGGTGATCTGTCAACCCTTCATAAGCAGGAAAACACGCTAGAGTAAACAGTCACATTCCTGAAAGAGGTAAAATCAGAGCCCTGATTTCACATACACTAAAGAGTAAGAACAACTGGCAGAAGTCATAATGAATTCAAATGAACTACTCACAAACTACTTCTTATGTTTTTAACACTTTTGTTCTTTGAGATTCTGTGCCTACATTTCAGAAGTGGTGAACATTAATGTACTCAAACAGTAGAGAGGGGTGAGTGCTCAGCAGCTGTAAAAATCAGTCTTTCATTAATGACCATTCTAATATTAAAAATTAAAAATACACACAGCTGTGGAAAGAACAGCTACACCACCACATTTTTATATATATATATCTTATACATGTTATATATTACATATATTTATATTCTTGCTATTCAAGTCAAATGCTACCAAGCTAATAAAGATACAAGTAGAACAAGTTAAATAAAATAAAATAAATTCTTTCCAATTCTAGATGAAACATTGCTGTTTCAGAGAGCAGGGCACTGAAATGCTCTGCCTTCAAATAGCCTTAGAAGCTGCAGTACTACCTAATTCACTTCTGATGTCATGCAAGGCAAGGACTGGAAACTCATGAGGTAAGATATAAATAGAGCACTTCTCTGTGGATTAAAGTCAACATTTCACCTTGTGAAGTCTGCTGTGGTTTTTGAACAGGATATGGTGGTAACAGCTCATTTTCCCTGCTATTACCTGCGCAATGTAGAAAAGATGTGCAGAGGGGATTTCACCTTTTTATCAGACACCTTCTTATTGTGCGTACAGTTAGATTTGTCTTTGCTGTTCTTCCACTGTTGTGTAACAAATGTCTGCATGATTCTGCAATTAAGAAAGAAAAAAAGATTTTCTTATCCTAAGCAAGACATACTCACTTTAATACTAGGATCTCTCTGCTCACCACATAGGCAACATGGTGCAATGTCCTCACTCTACAGGCAGTTTTTCTGTCATGTATGTTGACTGATGATCAGGTGCCTCAGCTCCTCAAAAATTTTTTTTCCACATGAAACTAATTTAGACAGAACTCTTATTGTGAATACAGTCTGCATAAACAACCGCTGCAAGCCTTATGCAGGTATGCCTCTCACAGACATACAGAGACAAACTGATTCAAAGGCATTCCATCCAGCTATAGGCATCTGTCTCTGCAGTGACTACAGAGGTAGGATACAGCATCCACACTGCTCAAGTAGGAGCATATTCTCCAAAGGCACAAACTTAAAGGCAGGGCTGTCAAAAATTACACTACCCAAAGACAGTTTACAGAGAAGACAGAGCCATACACTTCCCAGAGATGGACTGTAAAAGGCAGTGGTCACAAGCTGTAGCAAGGAATGCTAAAAACCTGAAAGGCTATAAAAAGAAGACATCCACAAGAAGAGTGGTTAAGTACAACAGGTTGCCCACAAAGGCTGAAGATTTCATAGCTCAGCTGCCTGAGACTTTGAGTGAACTAATCTAACTTTGAAGTTAGTGCTACTTGGAGCAGGAGGTTGCACTATGTGATCTCCAGTAGTTCCTTCCAAGCCAAATTACTCTGTGACTCTAACCTAGCAGTGGGGGTCTTTGAGTGATAAAGTCAAAGTGGAAGTTGGTATGGACTTTATCAGAAATTTAGTGAATGTTCAAAGATTAGTATCCTGTTGCCACAGTCATGGGGATTCATGGGTATTCTGACTTCTGCTCAACTGTGAATTATGCAGCTATGCCCTTGAAAATGTCTTATGGGAACCTTTAGTAATTGCCCAGTGCACAAATCAGAGACAGTGTAAGTACTGAAACTTACAAGAGATTGTTCATCTCTGTGGAGCGTTTAATTTTTTTTTTCAAAGTCATGTACCACAGAGATTTTAATAATATCACTTCATTTGTAAGATTACAAAAACATTGCACTGAATTTTTTTAAACACCAAACAGCCAAAGATTTTTTTTTCTTAAGGGATTCTTAATGTTGTACTGGTCAGAGAGAAAAGCCTACACTATTGTCATATGTGAAAAGATGACTCAGCAAAATTGTATTAAATTGAATTGTACCACAAACACATGAAAATGCTAATTTTTTCAACTATTCTTCCCTCTTGTCCTCAAAACACAGATGGCCTAATTACTGTGGTACATCATAGAGGCCACCATGAAAGCATAGCCCCCTTAGGGTATGCATGATGCTCAAAAAGATTCCTGCTCCAGAGGCTTCACCATCTAAGCAGAAACATGAAATTGAACACTCCTAGCTACAGTCTTTTGAACTTTTGTAGCTTACTTCCTAAATGGCAGTAAAGTGACAGAAAACCCTGGCAGGCAGCACAAATCAGGTTCTCCTCAAGAACTGTCAAAACTGAACTTAAAAAGGTGAATCCTGTTATTTGCTTTTAAAGAAAAACAAGTTCAAAAACTTTGATCGAACCAATCCGACAACCTGTGAATTTCAGGCTTCTTGATATGGTCCAGAAACTAAAAAGAGTGTAATATTTGCCTAAAAACAGGGGTTTACACTTTTCTAGACTTACTTTTTCAGCTGATGTCCCAGCCCAAATCTTTCCTTAGTAGAGATCTGAAATACATCCACAGTTGGCACTACGGAAAAAGGAGATACCATTGATATATGAGCTTACAATAATCAAGAACTCATGACCATGTAAGTCATATTTAAGGACCCTGTTCTATCTGGACATTTACTATAGACAATACCATTGAAGCAATGGTGAAAGTGGACATGTCATCTAAGGCAATTAAGAAATAAATGGTCCTTTTTGGAGTATTAGCCAGTATAACTTGTAATTTTTCAAATGAGTATTTTAGAAATTGAATTCTCCCAAATGTATCCCTTCCCACTAATTTTAATTACAAAAACGTGTCTTTGGTTTTTATATTACCCAAGTACTAGAGAGCAGCATCAGATTAAATGTATCTGGACTGGTAATTCATCTCACCTTATGTCCTAAACTTTTTTTCCAAGTATGTAGTTTTTTCACACTACAGATCCTGTGACTATGAAGAAAATTCAGAGTGGAATAAACTGAATTAATCAATATCTGAGTTTTCTTTCTGAGGGCATTTTAATACAAGATCTATAATCGTCAACTAAGTGCCTGATAAATTAATTCCCATGGTCAAGGATTATCCTGAATTTTCCTCAAGATCCATCCTAAGATTGGTATATGCATATTGATCTGTCAGAAAACTGAAAGTGTATGGGGTGGAGGTTGGAAATTAGCTCCTGGTATTACTAAAATCCTTTAATAACATTTACTAGATAGCAGTGCCTGATGGAATCCAGCACTTGTTGAGAGAGCCTCAGGTCCTCAAGGCAGCATAACAGCCAACACATATTACAAGCATGAATAGACTTCCTATTACATAAGGTGTTAATGACTGCAGTAAAATAAAAATGGAATGAAAACAAAAAATCTGGGGTTGGTTCAAATTTTATTAGAGAAAGAAAAACACTACTTTAAAACCTATATTATTCTGATCACTCAGAAAGCCAGTTTTTATTCACAATATCAAAGTTTATACTTCAATTTCACTTTAATAAATTAAATTTAAAAATAAAATACAATATATCTAACCTGGCCACCCAATTTCACTTAGTTCAAAGCCCTGTAGATACCCTTTCTCTAATGTTATTATTCAAATCTAATTTTATCTTTTAAAGACAAACTGATGATTTTTTCAAAAGGGATGAATGATTAGGGGTAGCAATGTCTTTAGATTGTCAAATTTAGGACACATGGTAGGGGGGCGAATATTTTCAATGAATCATCGTAACTAGACCAGCAATCTTAAAATCTGACACCTAGACTACAATTGTTATCTAAGCTCTACAGCCAGAGAAGACAGCATGGTACCTCCAAAGGCTGAGTCATCATCATCTAAGACAGGTTCCTAAGGCACATGGGAGAAACTGTCCACAAGTATAATAATGAGACAAGCTATCAACTAGAAGAATGACTACCTAAAATCAGGACATTACACTGCTACAAGGTGGTACTAATACCCCTCATTGTGCTTTTGAGTATACTGCATTTCTGTTTCTTTTATCAATCAACAGAAATTACTACAGGAGAAAAGGATATAGCATAAAGTTATTGCCCTGTAGTCTCATAAAAACATATTTAAGGGGGAAGAGGAATTCACAGAGAAAGGGTCTTGTTAACACAAAAGATGGTGGATCCCATTGTCCGTTTCTGGTAAATAAAGAGTCACGGCTGCAACAGCAACTGAGCTCATAAAACCAGTATCAGTGAAGCACTTGCCTCTGCCCTGAAATAGTCTTTCTTGGTACTCGGGCATTCCCACAATCAGTCACCTGCAGGACTGGTCACTAAGCTTCCTGTTTTAGCCTTGTCAGCGGTGCAGAAGGTATCTTCTTGTTACTTCTCATTTCACTAGATTTCTCATTTCACTCATTTCTTACTGTATGCTGCTCTTCATGCTTCACCTTCTCTTATTCTCTTATTCACTAAAAAATCTTATTTTTTAGATTATATTTTGATAGAAATATTCTGAATACTAACAGTGCTACCTGCTATGGTAAATACATATTTTAAGACCTGCATATTTACAAAAAAGATTGAAACAAAAAATACAGACAAAAAGACCAAAGTCAAGCCAAAAAAAAAAAAAAAAAAAGACTGATGTAATGAAATGCTTATGTGAATGAACAGAATATAGCTTATAGTTAGCATCAGCAGGCAACATATCCTATAAAAATAGCTCATTGGGACAGATTTTGCTAAACATATTATGACTGGAAATATCTATTCATTTTCCAGAGGCAGAATTCTCCCACAGATACAAGCCTGAACTGACAGCTTATACTGGAAGCCTCCAAAGTCCAGTAAGTTATGATCCAAACTGCAACTTAATTCTGACTTTGCCCACTGTAAAAAAATATCTGAAGTTAACTCTTGCATATAAATGTTTTCAAATCTTCAAAATCAGTTGATTCTTCAGGAGTCTGATCATTTTTACTCTTGTGAGGAAACTTTACTCACTTAGAACTCATTCAAATCTAAAGATTTCCAGAGTTCAGTCTTATAGAAATCAGATGCTGAAAGGATAATTATCTTGGCCTGATTTTTCAAAGGTGCATGAAAGAGGGCATATTAACATGCTGCACAGGTCTGTGTAGGTGTACCTTATCAGTGATATCTCATCTGTGCAGATGATGCATGATTTCCAAAATCAGGAAATCACATTAGAAACTGTAGATCTTTGTTCCTTAACCCTGGTTTCTAGGGGAAGCAGTTGCATTTCAAAGGATGCCAGGAAAACAAATTCCAAAAATCAACATATGGAAGTTTAAATTAGATGCCCTTATCATTACTGAGGGCCTGGCCATGCACATATATGTAAGTATAATTTTAAACCAGCAGGATTGCTCACAGCAGTAGATATAAGCACATACAGAGTCAAAGATTTGGCAGTGAACAAGTATCTATCACCCAGTATATGGCTCAGACCAAGACACCATACAAGCCACATGAAAAATACACAGGTGACTAACCTGGACCA
Source organism: Cariama cristata (assembly GCF_000690535.1). Taxonomy (NCBI): domain Eukaryota; kingdom Metazoa; phylum Chordata; class Aves; order Cariamiformes; family Cariamidae; genus Cariama; species Cariama cristata. Next base: position 45,553 of record NW_009599875.1, on the reverse strand, counting down.
TTTAAGTACTGTGTAAGTGAACAGTGCAATCGCACTATTATAGGCTCTGTGCGAATTACATCCCAAGCCACAGCAATCTCTTCCTAGTTCAAGATAAAAAGAAAACAAAAGGCACCATTAGCCATCATAAGGAAGTGCTACATTTTGTCAGTTTACCTTAGGGTTATAAACACCATCCACCCATTTACCCAGTTGTGGAATATCTACTCCAACTTTAAGCTTAGGACAAACTATTGCTTGCTGATGCCCCTAAGAGCAGTGTTAGACTGCTTCCAGTTCTTGAGTATGCTCATTTAAACTGAGCACCGGTTTATACACAACACTGTATCTACAGTGCAGGCAGACATATGCCCATCTACCAAGAGATACTGCTTCAAAGCTGAGAAGCAAAGGAGTAAATACAGATGGAAAGGAAACTCATCCCATAACACAGGGCAAAGGAAACTTTTGCTCCTTAAGACTGATTAAAATAATCCAAGGTACGATCAGTTTTCTTCAAAAGCCCAAGAACAACTATCTTATATGCTATGCTGACCTGAGAATATGACATATCTGCGCAGAAGCTAATGATGCCCCCAAAAGCGCTAATTATTATTCTCTAGAGGACAGGAAGTTACTGCACAGATGAGGTGAGGGGAGTTAATGACAGCGTAACTGTTACAGAAGCCATGCTGCCAGTCAACAGCACCACTGTCCTGTGTCTCCTTTGCCACTCAAGCCTCTCTCTGATTAGCTGCACATGTTGACAGGCACACAGGAGAGTGCCAGCCAAGGTTTTCTTTCCTCCAGGACTCTGTGAAGTGCTTTCACCTAACTAACGTCTAGGATAGCAAAAAAATAAATGTATTTCATTTATATCAGAACATTTACCATTCATAAAGCATGTTTGAAAAGAAATACACATGCAGTAAATAAAAGCCTACAAAGCATTTTAACAATGTGATCACAAAAGGAAAAGGAAATGTTTCCACCAAGAAGCAATCAATAATGTGACAGCCACTTCTGAAGATCAAGTCTCCAAAAAAGGAAAGTCTCAGCGGCTGTCTAGAGAGTCTGATGTGTATCAGAATTAAATGGGTATTAATGTTCACTATGTAATACTGTGATTAGATTACTTACATCAAGAAAGCTAACATCAATATGCAGATCAATATCTACATCATCAATGGCTCCATATTCCCTGAAAGGAAAGAATTACATTATATTAGAGCTCTTTGAGATACTCCTCAGTCCAAGCGTACTTATAACAAGGAAGATTTTATACAGGATAATTGTCTGTAAAATCAGAATGGTTATAAAATACACATTTACATAGGTCGGATCAATATTCCCAGTGCGTAACAGTTTGCTGCACTGAAACTGTCTTTCAGTGGATCTTGCTTAAATAGGCTAAATCTTTTTTTCTACTAATTCCCCTAAATTCTCTCTCCATTGCTGCTATGTATTTTTGTCTTGTATACTGCACAAACAAATCAAGAAAACAATAATGGTCATATGCTGCTCCAATTTATGACAAAAGCAAACCCTAGTTAATTTTCAAAAGTATTTCAGGTCAACAGCCAGTAACCTACAGAGATGCTTGAGATAAATCATTGAAGACAAATACAACATAGCCTAAAGGGTGGCATATTATACCTGTGGGATTGCTTCATACATTCAAGTATTTGTTTGTCAAAACATAAAAATTGCTCAAAGCCATAGTTACCTTATTTTATCTGTTATGCGCAGTATTGCTGGAATCCCCAAGGTTCAGATTTAACTAACGCTCATAGGTGTTTCATTGCCATCTGAAATCTTACATTTAAAGTGTGACTTTTCTGCCTCTTATTATCTGACTCATTCTGACTGCCCTCTCCCAACCTACTTGAAGACTTCAGAAAAACAGAGCTAGAAAATACTCAAACACTGAATAAAAAATTGCTTTGCTTTTCATTTAAATTACTTAAGTGGACAACACTGTAGAAGTGCAATCACTCTCAATTTTTCACAGATTAGCTTCTAGTCACTAGGTTTTTTTCTTTTCACTGCATTTATATACATACTGACTTCCATGCTTTTCTATTAAACTAGAGTAAGAAAGCGCACAGTAGCACTTGTGCATAAAGAGGCTGATAAGGTAATTTTGAAACACGAAAATATTTTGTGAATACAACTACCTCCTACCAAAGTGGCCTCTCAGCCCATGGTAAGACCAATAGTTCTCTCTGATCAGGGTAAACCCAAAGCCTCTCTCTCGATCAGACGTATCCATGCATGGCCCACACAGGGCAGGTAAACAGCTGGCCAGGGCTGTGTTATCTGGAGCCTTCCAGCCACCCTGCCCTGACAGCTGCTCCGGAGTCTGCTCACCCAGAGCTGTACAGGCACTCACTGACCTCCTACAGCTCACTGAAAACCTGGCTTCGAAACAGTGAAATTCTCCACCTACTGCATGGCTTAGCCACTATCCTACATAACAGTGGCCTCAGATTTTTTTGTTAATTTTCCAGAAGAATCAAAGAACACATTGTTATGAACTCTTATTGTGAACACAGGCTCATGTTACTCAAATGACAGAGATTCTAAAGGCTGTGAACAAGCATAATCTTATAAATTAAACAGAAACATAGTTGAACTAACGGAACACAGATAGATACACTAGTGGAAGAAAGGGTAAGATAAAAATAAGTTCTAACTGTGGAATTTCCATACCCTTTGTCTCCACTTCATTACCATCCTAGGAAATGGATTTTAGACACATGATGCAGACTCTAGTTTTACTTCTCCAAGCTGAAAGGGAGGAAGAAACCATGTTTTCTTCCAGCACCTGCAGCTTATGACCTGCTGCCTACAAGGCTCCATGAACACATCTTGATTTTGAAGCTCCCAGAGTTCCTCTGTTCACCAATGCATAAGCAATGTAAATACATTCTGAAGAGTTTGATCAGTTGGTCCGGAGGTCTTTCTCACAGCTTTGGTGGCCAGATTTCAAAAGGCAGTGGTGAAAAGCATGTAGGTATAGGAACTTCACTTTCACATGTACAGTTGAATATGTGACAGCAAGAGACTACTAGAAGAGAGTCAACTGTCTAGGAAATATGCATCTTAGTGGGTGTCACTGTCAGACAGACTTCCCTCTCTGCACAGAAGTGGAGCTGCAGGAGAGGGATGAAACTGAATGCTTAATGCTGTGTTTTTCACTTCCAAGAATTTATAAGTATTTTCAACTGCAACAGAGTGGAAGTAGCATTAAAGTTTTCCACATGCCAAAAGCAGCCACAGATGCCAATTTCTACTACAGTGAGGTCAAGGATATCACAATTCTTCCAATGAACCTGTTGATTCAATAAATCAGATGCACTGAAGTTTTTGAAAGGTTACATATAATGCTTCAATTCTAGGAGCTTGTGGGAGCCTATTATGAAGATATTCTCAATTTCATAGTTATCACTTTGGCAACTAAACATTTATCTCATTCATTTCCTAAACCCATATACAACTATTTGGATTTCAATTCCCTAGGTCCTTGAAATGTAATGAAATTTCCACTTAATTTGAAAAGGTATAGTACACCATAGTTGTAGACATGCTCTCTCTTCTTAGACAAAAATAACCGAGCTTATTGTTTAGAGGTTAATGGGAATTGACACTTGCAATATATGTATACCTGAGGTTATTATCTTCTCTATATTTTATTACTTGGTCTGTACGACAACTTTGATATTTTCTTTGTAATACACCTGACAAGTCTGTTACACCTTGCCTACCTGTTATTTTTATGAAATTTTTAAGATTACATAGATGAGAAATAGAGTTATAAAAGACCTGAGGCATATTAAAAATCTCATACAGCTATGCCCTATGGCAGAATGATGCATGCTCACATATGCCCAATAGAACTTTTGTGTAATTACTCTTTGCAATCCACCTCTGACTGACATTCCACCAATACCTGTATAGGATACTTTAGATTCCCACAATTAGAAATCTTTCCTAAAATCTAATCAAATTCTTCTTTGTTGCTAACACAGCTGGTTTCTTATTGTCTCTCTCATGATGACAACAGAGAACATTTGATCACTCCTATCTACAAACTGCTTTTACGAGGAAGAAGAACTGTTATTATGTCTTCTCCTTCTCTTTTTTCCAGACTAGACAAATCCAATTCTTTTTTTCCCTAGGGAAAACGTTTACTAAATCTCTTCTCATTCCCCTTGTTCACCTCCAGGGCAAAAGACAGACTATGATAAAAAAGGAGTTTAACAAGGGTTTAGAGTAGTGCTGAATAGTAATTTTCAACAAAATACAACAGCCTCATCAAATACCAACTGAACTGCAAAAGACAACAAAGTTTTAGAACAGATTTCTGGGGTTTGTTCTTGGCACAGCCAGTTATACCAGCACTCAACCACAAAAAAAAAAGAAAAAAGAAAAAGTAAACCCAGCATTATTGCTAGCCAGCAGTGCTCCTTCCTTTTGCCACACAATATGCAGAAATCACCAGAAAAGACTTGTGCTTTGGCAGTTAGGGAAGGCCCACAAGGAACTCAACCTCCAAAATGTTAAAGGTTCCACAATATGGAAAGGTCAATGACATACCTGAGAGATACTGCATTGGGTCCATAGATCTCTCTCACTGCTGTCAAATCAGCCTCCAGCTGTGGGTGCTTGTGAAGTTCTCCATCATAGCTAACCTATTTGGAAAAAAATATCCTAGGAGTTCTTATTTATTTCATTACTGGCACTTGATCTTGGCTCTTGGAAGTTCCCCCTGCAAAATATGCTGCATTAAGATTCCTTAATGCCACACTCAGAAAGGACACTGTGTTGATAAGTTGAAGCACTGAGGTGGTCTAGCTCTGCTAAGCAATAAGATTTGCAAAGCAGGTACCTCTGCATTGAAATTTTTTCAGGATCTCATTCCTGTTTCTGGGAAGAGAAGCTGCAAAGGACTCATCCCCCTGTCCTGCCTTGTCCTGGCATTTGTTCTTGGACACTCGTACATTTTAAAACTGTTAGGTAGGAAAAGAACCAGATCTCCCCAGTCATATCATCCCAGTCCAACCACCACAGGACAAACGTTTGCTCCCTCTTGCTTGTTGTCACACTCTCATATATATTGGACACAGAATGGCTTGACCTTAACAAGAGGAGATTGAAACTATTCTATATACCAAATGTCTCAGCATCTAAATTACATTTTCAGTCTACCCATTGGCTGTATTCTATCCACTAGTGCAATGATATCAGATGAAAGAAAAATAAAGAACACTTTCCCATTTTCAGTATTTTACCAGAGAAGTTGTAAAGAAACATGTATTTAGATAGTATCCCCTTTTTTTTTTTTCAAACTCTACATGAAAAATAGAGAAAGTTACATTAGTACTTACACTGTAAATCAAAACTTGTAAGCTGGTTTGTTTGGACTGTATGAAGACAAAATAATTAATATCCTCCTATCTTCTACAAGAACCAAAATACCTCTTTAGGTTTGTAACAGTTTATTCACAGCTTATTACTACTTTCTCACTAAGCAATATGCTCCTGATTGTGTGAACCTAATTCTGCTTCTTTACAACAACTAGAATGACAGTAATTCCACAGAAGTTGATGAACTCCCTAGATTTGGACAACTTCAGAAATGACAGTAGGGTTTGGCTTGCAGCTTTGACAAAGCACAAGAGTGTAACTTATCCTTTTATATATCCTATATATATATGTGTTCTCTCTATATGTATATCTCATGTATATCTCATATATATATATATAAAAAACCTTTTATAGGAAGTCCTGCAGAGAATTCTTGCTATTGCAGAACTGTATCTAACTGCAGCACTCTTTCTTCCATTTGTACATCCAAATCTGTGGGAGACCAGTGCTGTGACACTTTCAGCTCTGATATCTAGAGATGTACTTTTCAATCTAATTAAATAAATTTCAATAGAATTAAAATAATAATCAACTGATCACTTTTTACATGTGAAATTAGCAAAGAATAATTTGATTATACTTAGACTTCTTCAAATATAAGGCACAGAATTCATCAGCATAGCATAGGCATGTGTTTATCAGAGATACCAACAATATTCATGACTAGAAGAGTAAAAGCCAAGTATTCCTCCCTTGTTTGGACACACATGTCAGAACAAAAGCCAAGTATCCCTCCCTTGTTTGGGCACACGTCAGAACAATTTTCCAAGTAGAAGAGCATGGGAAGAAAATCTTTATTATATTTTTTTTTTCATTTTAGGTAGGAACAAACCAATTCTTTTTACATGCTCATTACTCAAAGATGAAGTCTTTAAAGATGAATAAAAAGTTGCTGTCCTGCTTCCAAAGAGAGCACAGCAATCATTTCACAAATCATAGCTGTGGTACTATGTGTGGTCCTAAATCGCATTTTTTTAACCAGTCTTATGTATCAATAATACTAAAACCCAAATGGAACACTGCAGAACACTGAACTGCTCAACATAATGCTTTCTCCAATCTGTTTTCTGATGGTAAGAGGTTATGAACTCAAAAAGGAAACAAAGCAGCATTTTGGCAAATTGTTAAGACGATAATAGGTATTTTCCATCCCTGCATTAGTGCTACAGACGTGCTGATGTACGCAGAGAAGCCTGCGAGAATTTTGTATATCTGCATTTGCAAGTATGTCCTGAAACTGAAGCGCAAGAAAGAGGGAGACAGAGTGTCAAAGGCAGCAGTATTACTGTTTTAATCTCCTGCTCTCATTTGCAAATGTAGAAGATAGAGATTCAAAGCAAGAATTAACAAAGAGTCTCAGAGAAAGTGAATATAAAAGCTAAAAAATCTGGTAACTTTACTGTGACTGAGAGGTGTGTGTTTAGAAAGTCTCAGTTTTCAATCTGAGACTTGATTCAGATTATTTTGTCCCATGTATGACAAAAGGTTGTATTTTTAAAGGAGATAAAGTGAATTACAAATGTAAATCCTATTGAAAATCAATAGGACTTAGGCTATTGAATCTCTTAGCTACTTTAAAGTATTTATCCATTCTATCCTTAGGGAGGATTACAAGCAGGTCCCTAGGAAGCGAATACAAACATTTAATTTATGACCAAAGGTCATGTCTTGTTTTCACTGCCCATCAAATGCCATTTCCCATCTTCCATGGTTCCTGTTCCATCATCAGCTGCTCTCTTGTCTTCCCAGTTCTAACTACTTAGAAATGTTAAGAATTATTCCTGATCTCCACCCTTCCCCACTGTATTGCACACAGTTACACTGACATCTATTCCCTCTAGTTGCTAAAATCAATATTTTTGTCCCCTTTCTCTGTGGGCATAGCACACACTTGTTTCAAATGAAGCAGCTTGCCTTGCTTGTTTCTCACATATACAGTCACTTATTTTGTCTTGTCAATACACCTGGTGCTCACTTAATAACTCTAACAACCACTTTATTTGAAAAAGGACTGTTCTTTTTATCTCTAGAGGGACTTCACTCATTGCCTGATTTCCTATTTATTTTCTGAGTCCTCAGTATTTTCCTTAATTCTAGAGGTCTTCTTTAGAATTTTGTCTTTTTGACCATGAAATTTTAAATTAAAAATTTCCTTTTTTCTCTCTTGTTAAATATACTTTCTATAATGCTTTTTTGTTTTCTTTGTTCTCCCTATTTTGCTTTTTGAATATTCTATACTCGACATTCACAAACATCTGATAATTTATTGCTGATCTAATTGTGTATTTTTTTTGCCCGTTATAATTCCTTCAGTTAAACTTATTGCCTTAAAAAAATGACAATGCAATATAATGTAGTGTCTACTTCAATCATGAAGCAATTCTAACCAGTATTTCCTATTACACAGCTCTTTTACACCTTGCAAAATGATGTACCGCTCTCTGTGTTCATATCTTATAGGCAGCGTTAATATTTATTCATCCATTTGGGCACTGTCAGGCATCCTTTACCAAACGTATTAGTGCTGGTTCAAGAAATAAGCACTCCCATCTGTTTGCTGCCTTTTCCTTCACCTTGAGGTTACTGCCCTTTCTGCAGAGTTGAAAAATGGACTCAGTGCACACAACTTATCTCTACTGGGCAAAATCAGGAGATTTTTCCTCTCAAGTAGATTAAAATAAGACATCACTTTTTACACTGAAGTATGTGTACACGGTCCTCCCCAGCACTCTATGGGGCTGTAGGAGCCAGCAGCTGAGGCGAGGTAATTCCTGCAGTCACTTCTAAAGTGAATATGAGTCAATACCCCATGTCAGTTACTTCTGGCACTGAAAATACATTCTTTAAGTTCCAATTTCAGTATCACTTTTTGCGGGCATCTTTCTTTTGAGAGTAAAGCACCTCAATATGTATTTTGTGTTCAAATCCCACCATGCTGTTGGCTCTGCAAGATAAGAGGCTTGGTGATGTCCTGCTCATCAGCATCCCACGCTCTCTGCACCAATCCCACCGGCTGGCACTGCTGGCGTGCTCCTGCAGCCTTGGCTCTGCATCCAGGGCATGGATGGCTTCAGCCTCTACGCTGAGGCAGTGACAACTTTCATAAATAGCAGCTACAATTCATTAAAATGTGCATCAAAATAAACAGTTCTAATAACATAAGTGAGGAATGATTCCTCTGGGGCAATAGTTAGACTAAAAAGATAAGAAAAATCTGAATAAAGAGACTAGGAGCGTGAAGAGCTCTATTGACATTGCAAAAGGAAAAGAGATGAAGAGGTTTTATTTCCCAATACATAAGAGAATGTAGTAATAACTAATTCTGCTGAGGGAACAACAACGAAAGACACAAGAGCAGTACATTAATCTAAAAATATGCAGTATTTTTCAAGGTGAATTTAACTGTAGAGCTCAGAAAAAGAATGGACTATTGCCTAGATCAAAATTGTCTTGTAATAATCATTTTTACCATTAAATTGCAGTGCTCTTGACTTCACAAAATGGCAGTCCTCCAGAAGGAAACAGATTTAGATCCAGCCTGACTTCCCATTTGTGTCAATAATGGGATAAGCTTTAAAGAGCGAATATCTGTTTCCTGGAAGGAAGAAACTGGATTCTATTTTCAAAAGGTCTGAAGAGTACTTGCTTCTTTTATTCTTACAGCTTTGAAAATGTAAACAAATTTATCTTATTTTAAATTAGATATAACTATACAGTATAACATATTCAGTATTTCTACTATAAAATACTATGTACACATACACACAGCATTCTATTTGATGCTTGATAAACATAAGAAATTAATTATTATCGTAAATTTATACTAGAATGAACAACAGAAGCTTTCAAAGATTGATTTATTGAAACTTGTGCAAAATATTCCTTCATTACCTGTCCTCCATAATAAAATTCCTCAGAATCATTATCTCCTTCAGAGTCTTCTTCAACGGTGCTGTTGTGCCGTGATTCCTTAATGGAACAGGAAAGTTAACAGTCATACAGGTGACATGCTTATCTTGCATTTATAGTTCCAACTATGACTACAGGAATTATTGTTTTACAAATAAGCTCATAGCACCCTTTATTAAGGGATCTTCTAGTATCACTTTTCCAGAAAAGTACAAAGGGCCAGTTTTAAGTATAGTGAAATATCAGACCAGACAAGCCCCTACTAATTGGGTACATAAAAACACCCTAAACACATGTTGGAGAAATAATACTTTGGCTGGCTGCAGACACAGTGTGATATTTTAAGGAACTGCGGAATTCAATAGACTACGTGGGGATATTTCACTCTGTGCTTTTGCTAAAGGAAGCATAATTTACCCACCAAGACAAGTTCTAGACTTAATTCATTTGGTGTTTCAGTGACCTAATAAAATTTTAATTTACTTTATTCTGGTAATCAATTCTAATAGTTTAAAGAAATAATTCAAGTCCAAGCATGGGATCTCTTAAGTGCCTTTCTGTGAAAAACTGACACATTGCTGCTTAATTATTATTTTTAACAGAAGTTCCAGCCTGTTGCCAGGAAAGGTCAAGCTGAATTTTCTGACTAGATGTGTTCTGAGACTTTAAAAATTAAGGATTAAAAAGTAATATGTTTACACAAGTAAAACCTGCTCTAAATAGGCTGCTCTGTGAATAATTGCACTTAAGTAAATAGAACTGATCTTGGTACAGACTGCAACTCAGCATGAGCTGTAGTGTTATATTCTGCTTCTCACTAACAGAACCTTTAGTTACAATTATATAATTGTTTGAAGACATTAATTCTTGTTTCCCACAACCTATGTGTTATTTCTAGGCCCTATGGCTCCCCTAAAGAACACCTGTTGAAATCATAATTCTTTACTTCAACCTGAACATGATGTACTTACTGCTTATGTTGTATTTATGTCCTGCACAGAACTGCCATAATGGAATAGAAATCAGATGTATGAATCAAAGAATAGAAGTTACCCCTAAATCCCATATAGTCATAGATGTCAAATACACCTTTATCACCAGTTTCTATGGTCAGACATTCTAATCCCGTTTCCCTACCTTTGCCTCTAAAATCCTGCTCTATTCACTGTATGTATACTTAGAATAAAAATTGTATTTCAGCCAATTTCACCACAATTTTCTACGACAAGATATAAAAATAATTTGTGCTTCTACTTCGCTGAAAAGAAACAAAATTGTTTTAGTTTTCTTTGTTTTACAATCTTAGCTCAAGGGGAAGTCTGTTTTAAAACAGAACTCAGCTGAACAAAAATTCAACACAAATCAAACAGAAATGAAACTCTCACATTATAATAGTGACAAACCCATCCCATCCTAACTAAACCTCTAACTGTCTAGCCAACCGAAACAGTCAGTGTTAGAGACTTTTTTAAAAAGGTTTGTTTTTTTTTCAGTACTTTCATATTTAAGTACCTCATTCAACTGAAAAAAAAAAAAAAAGCTCAAACTCTGTCCCATAGAAGCTAACTGTACCTCCAGCTTTTAATCAAATGGGTAAATTCTTCCTGCACTTGAAATTTCCTAGTGTTTGCTGAGCACTGAACACAACAATGAGGCAGTAGAAGCAAAGTATCTCCAGCTCAGCTTTTTGCATGAAAACAGGTTTAATCTACTAAAAAAACCCAACCATACACATTAGCGTATCTGGGTATGCTTATGTCCCCTTTCAGGATCAAATATAGATCACAGTCTAAAGAGCAGTCATCAAGAAATTCAGCAACCACCCTTACCAAAGAAAGTCTTTAAGTCAAACACCTGAATTCTTGATACAATGCTCACTTTCTTGCTTGGAGTAGGAGCCTATGTGGTACTTTCTTTGAGCCCATAACACTGCCAAGTCCTGTAGACTTCACATTAGTGCCACTTTCTTGAGTTAACATCTCAGTGAGACTTGTCAGCGACCCATGACAGAGGTACAACACAAATAAAACCATGACTGGAAGGTCTTAAGACTCCAGACACTATTTGTGGCGAACAGAGTCACGCAGAGGTCTAGAGCCTCCAGTGGGGCTGCTGTAGGCCACATGAAGAGGCAGTGAGCTAATAAATGGGATGTAGTCCTATGTGCAAGACTAAGTTAAAAGGTAATGGCATCATGATCTACTTCTCCAGGACAGCTGTATTTTTAGGGTATACAGGGTCTATACTACTACTGAACAAAAAATGAAATAAACACCAAAATTGTATTTCCTAGGATGGGAGCATCCCTATCCCAATTATGTGATTCACTGGTTAATCCACATATGAAACTCAGAGAACTATGTTCATCTTCTAAAAAGTGTAAACATGTACAGTTTGCATGAGCACACATTTGATCGAAATCTATGGTTAACATTCACATTTTATTATTTTCTGTTGTTTTTTAAAATAACTTCTGTTAAAATATGCATACAAGAAATACATACCTCTCCACTCTCCCTCTGTAATTTTGATTTTATGGACAAGCAATAGTTGACATCACTGGTTTTTCTTAATTCTTAAAAGGGAAAATAAGGAACATCTGTGAAAAACGTGAAATAATTTTGCATATGCAGACTTAGTTGCTGTCATAGAGCAAATAAGGAACAAAAAGTTACAGATATGAAAAACATCAAAGAGTTTACAATACTACAGTCTAAAATTAAGAAGCCTCTACATCTCACAAGACTCATATTTTTTAACTCTGCAATGAAACTCAGCTGGTCCATCTAGGAGATTTTTTTTTCCCAATCTGTGATTTACAATTTAGTGTCATTTGTTAATTTTGTATATTTTATAAAAGAATGAAAAATCAAAACCCCTCGGCAAAAATAAATCAGATCATCTTCTATACAAAACATAGGGTTTTATTCTATTTTAAATGACAGGCTTTATTTCTTTTTAAATTACAGAAATATCTCCAAGTAAAATTTAACCTAAACTTCTGACTATAATGGCCAGGTTTTTTTGGGGTGCCACTGCACCTACTTCATTAAAATTATTCTTAATTTACATCAGTACAAATGAGATCAGAGACTGAAGATCATATTGGTTTTCCAGTGGAATTCAAAGTAATTCTGTGTTAAGCAAAAAAAGCCCTAAAGCATTGCAATAATAATAAAAAGACGGCAAAGTCAAGTGTTCCTACCTGAAAAACTGCCAGAATTAAGACTGCTCTATGCAGTTTCTCCTGCAGCTTGAAATCACCAGGGAATTTGTCTGCTAAAATCTAAAAACTCTCTATGGAGTATGCACAAATCTTGATTACCTATTGTATAAATGTGCCTATATGTCTGAAAAGCTTACCTTTTCATGTATCAAACTACTTTTTGAAAGTATGGAAACAATTTCAAATAAGAGGTTTCCAAAATCACTGGGAAAAAAAGGTATTTTTTCCTATAGTCTAATTTAGTGAAACAGCTGAACCATTTTGTTTGAGACTTCCTGAAATAATTCACCAGAAGCAATGGTAGTTATAGACTGTTTCATCCCCAATGGTGATGATTTACTGAAGTTTTAAGCAAGTGAGCTTGAAAACTTATAATTGGGAAGTATTAAGCACCTCTAACTGTATTCAAAGAGAATTGCTTTAGCATAGACTGCAAGACATTAAAAGGATAAAATACATTCTGCCTGCACAATCGTCGTGATCCCCAAAAGAAATATTTTAATTTCTTCTATTCCAAAATGTAGGACAATTTACTACAGCAAGACTGTGAGAAAATAGCAAACTGCACACATTAACATATCTCCATTTAAGTCCAGGTAACATTTTGTCTTTCCTCACAAAATATGAACTTCATAAAACACTTGGGAAGTAAGATTACCTGTAGCGATTTGGTGGAAAATTACTGGAATTGGCTCTGTTGTAACTAACACATCTTCATCATTATCAGAACTGGAAACATAGGTGTTATCTACAAAAGAAAAACACCTCGCATGGTGAAGTCCAGTTGTGCCCTGCCAGCCCCTTCCCACGCTGCCCATCCCACCCTTGTACCATAAGGAACTACTCCCCAGATGGTTGGGAAGCTGAGAGCTATCATATTCCTGGTGTGTTTTTTTTTCCTCTTGAGATTGCTAACAAAAAGAAAAATACCAAAAGGATGGAAGACTTGGACCCAAATTTTATACAAGCAAATCCCTGGAGTCAGATGTCATGGCTTTTGTGAATCACACCAAGTACTGCTCTGAACCGTCTCATAGGTTTATGCGGTTTTGAGCCAACGTTTCTAAAATGAATACTTGTTATACGCTTTTTGCTATGCCTGACACTAAAACTCAGGATAGATCTGATATGCAGATAAGGCTGCATACAGAGCTGGGTGTTAACAGCCCATTATGCAAAATACCTGTGCCTCATTTCGCCTAGTCACATAAAGGTTGTTTGAAGTATCTTCTAATCAGTGGCTAACCTTTCTTGTGTCTGATTCAGGAAAGAAAAAAATTCCTCCCACTTAACAAAAAAGTTAGGTATGGATATGAATATGGAAAGTCTATCCCAGATTTTCTTACAAAACATAGGGATTAGGCTGAGGGGGGTGTGTGTTGGTTTTTTGGTTTGGTTTCTTTTTTTGATTTGCAACCAAACATTTAGTAACAACAAACAAGGAGCAGTAAGTTTTTATGTAGTATCTCCAGAAGCTAATTTTGCATAAATTGCTGAACTGCCTACAAAAGTAATAATATTCTCTTTTCTATTGATCTGGGCTGAATTGAAACTTACACTCTAGAGCAGAAACACAATTAAGATAATCACAGATAAAGAGACAAATAAGAGAATTGAAACAAGGACTTGATCTATCGTAATTCTGAATATGCTGGTCATACACCAGCAAAGTGCATGAACTCACACGTAATTTTAAGCATACTCCTGCAATCTCAAAGCCTTTCACCACAGTGCTTCCAGTGAATGTTAAAGATGTTAACATTAATTAGGCAGTAAATTCAGTAATATCATCCTTTGTATTGCAGAGGTACTTAGCAGCCTGTATCAAGATGAAGGCCCAGCGCTGCCACCCCTTTCCCCCACAGGTGTGAGAGAGGGCCGTGCTGCCTTTGCAGACGAGCAGCTGCGCTGCCACACACAGACAGGCGCATGGGGCTTTCCCAGCCCCACCACCTGTGAAACAGCCTTTCTGCTACATTCACACACATCCATCAAGTCTGACACTATCCCACACCTTCGCCTATTTCCACTTCTGCACTGTCCCACAAGGAACTCTGAGCAATCTGAGCTCAGCTCAACACAGATACATTGTGTGCAGGCAATTGCTGCAGGAGGGTGGCACCACTTTTCCCTGAGCACTGCTCCATCAGCTCAGTCTGTGTCTGCTCGGCTGTGCGCTTGGCACAGGGATGTGTTTTAGAGCCACAGCATCATGTGAATAAAATGGGGTCCCTTCAGCCATCTGCCAGCATTCACTCCTTGTCCCACTGCTGTCTGTCGGTGGGACAGGCTGTGAACTATGCTGCCAGGACAGCTGCATCTCACCCTCTCCACAAACCCCTGCCTTGCCTCTATTTGCACGCTCCACCTTGCTGCCATTGTCTCAGTGTCAGCCTCACCATGCTGGATGGCTCTGGGCATACGCAATACAGGCCCATTCCTTTCCCAGGTTTGGGAGTGTAACCTGCTGCTATAGAGTCTAATGAGCTGGAATAACAGAGGCCATCATTTGGCTCTAGATATAACTGATACCATATATATGGATGGAAGAAAGGAAATCCATGTGCTAGAACTCATTGCTATATGAAAAATTAGGAAAAACAACATGATGTGCTGTACAGAATACACAATTACCAAGATATACATATATGGAAAAAAGGACTGCTCATGCTCAATTACAGGTTTTATAGATTTTAATTATATTTTTATATCCATTGTCATTCTTTCTTGGCAGCTGGATAATATGATTTTCACTGCCAAGTTTTTGTTTCCCTTTTCTATTTGGCAGCCATTAGGGTTTTTTTCTTTCCTTCCATCAGTCTAATAGAACTTGAAATTAACAATCTGGTTTCGGCTTCCTTTCTTCAACATCCAGTTTCTAACACACTTCACCCAAGAATACCTCTCCTCTTAAGAGGAGTACCTAGTGCCTGGACCTAGTGGAGGAATGCAGCAAATCACTCGCTGCCAAACTGGTTCTCTCCATCTCTGCTGCAGTCTAATGAGGTCTAAGAAAAGAATGTTTCTGTTAACACATGTGTAACCCACAAATCACTGAGATAAAAGACTACAGCAGTTCTGCAAGTTTATGGCAGCCAACACATTACCACTCTGAACATACATTCATTAGCAAAATGCTTGCTGCTGTAATGGTTCTCACAGGAGTCATGATCCACTCAAATCAATGGGACTTTAGTCTACTCATTGATGTTATACTCTGTAACTGCTCCTTAGGAGCATTATTTTTCCCAGGTGTGTCAATGTTATGACAAAATGGTTACAGAGATATTTTGCTGTAACTGTTATTACCTGCCTTTAAAATTTTCAGTGATATTTTCACAATTTCAGTGATGTACATGTAACTTTGAGACATAACTCTCAACGCTATTCCTATTAACTTCTTCAGTGTGCCTTTGTGAGCATGTTTTTAACATTCACTCGTAATTATGAAACTTTCAAACACCTTCTATTATTGAAAGTTGTCATGTCATATTACAGTTCCCATAGGTATGATTTAATGCTCAGCTGTTTGTAATCTTTTGATGCTTTATGAAGCAATTCAGCAACAGCTACACACTGTTATCAGTGCCAAAGTGGTGAAGCTGCATACATAACAGCAATGAAGGCAGCTAGAGTATACACATGACCCAAAACTCTTCTTATAGTATCTAAAATTTACTTGTGGTAGTATCACTTTTGGCTGAGTGAACATCATCTGTACAGTAACCTAAATTCTTCTATTTTCATACATTTAATGCAGGCATTAGCAATTTATCTGATGATCAATTCTGAAGGCCTTCTGGATTTCCAAATTTGATGCACTGTGTATTACACACTCTTAATCTCCAGAGGATACAACTTCAGTATAGCCATGCACTAATGTACTTAAACCTTGGTCTGTAAAGATTTATCCTGTGAGTAATTTAATTTGATGAGCACATGCTCCTCTGAACTATATCAACTAGCAGCAACACTTGAAGATCATCTTCCAGTTGAGGAGGACATCAGCATGGAGCTTGCCAGAGTTGGCACCATGGCACCCTGACATGTCCTTGAAACATCCCTTAAAATACACGCCAGAGAAGAGAGCCACAATCAGCAGTAATGTTAAGTTAGAGATATAGGACAAAGAGAGGAGACAAAGAATCTGGCTCACCAAGTCAAAATGAGTATTCTATGACCAAAGCTGTAAAGTGGCAAAGAGTCATCATCATTCCTAATACACTGAATGGCAAAGAATCATTATCATTCCTAACACACTGAATACCTCTTCATCACAAAGCAAACATACATCCTGCAAAAGCTTCAGATATGAATGAAATCAGGTCTTCCAAAGCTTGAGGGATTACATTTTAATCAGTAAACATGTGCAGCTGGTTTATCCACCCCTCTCACCAAGTTAGCTACAGTGTAAAATTTTCAAATTCTATCCGGTTTTAAAATATAGGTGGTGATGACAGAGAATATTTATTAGGTTTTAGGGCCATCAAAATGACTCAGGTTTGCAGGCCATCAGCGCATGCTGCAAATAGCATTTGTAAGGGAAGTTTGAGGTCTGTCAGACAAAACAGTTTGCCAGGAGATGAGATCTCATGTGCTGTGGGAGTAACTACTGGTTCAGTGCTCCAGTTCGCCATTTAGTTAGTCGTTCCCAGAGATCAAGTTTTATGACGTTTAATAAAACAAACTGTTAATAATATATGATGAAGATTTTTTTCAACTATCTGTCCCTCTGTTCATTGTCAGGTCAATGGCATAATCAGTAAAACAATTTATCACTGGTACAACTGTGTATTTTAAGTTTCTCCCCTTACTACATGTTGAATAGATTGTATTCGCAGCAGTTTTCCCTCCAGTTTTTACTGACTAAAAAAAATACCTCTCATAAAGGTTGTTAGCATTCTTCCACATAATCCATTGTATTTAGCATCACTGCTGATGTTGATTTCTCTCTCTATCTTCTTCAAACACCCTGGTGTTTTGAACAGACTGAGTCTACTGCTTATATATAGTCTACTGCTTATCAGTCAAGATCAAAGCCTCACTTAGAGATTCTAAAAGAAACAAGAAATATTTCTTTTAGAAATATTACAGAGATGTTATGGATAAAGATCAAAAAGGGCCAGAAGGTTTCATATCATTCATGGTACTTACACTATTAAATAATCCCAGGTGCAGAATACACAATGTGGTGTGGTCCAACAGTACTACTGTGTACCTTTACTTACACAGCGCCTGTCTGCCCTCATCCCCGCTTCCCTCTCCTGCTTCTGTGAACCTCTGTGCCACCTGACGTATCTATGCAGTCTCTTTGTAAAGCAAATCAGGGAAATAAGCTAGCTGAAAACTAGCTTTTGCCCTTGCCTGGTTGTCTTTCATATGAATAATTTCCCTTATCTAGACTGGCCGCGCGGTTACACAAATGCTTTTGCCAACCCAGCTCAGAGCATGAAAGGAAGGCTGGACTGAGCAGCTGGGAGCAGCTTTGCAAGCTTACGTTACCAAAGACATATCCATACACAACCCCCTGGCTCCAACTGACCCTGAGAAGCATCAATGCACAGTCCACGGGCTTAACCTAAGGAATGTGAGTATTCTCACTAAGGTCTAACACAGAAGTGTTTTGCTGGCCCCATGCCAGATTGCTCAGCCTCTTGAAAGATCAAGCTTTGTCCACCAGGTCAAAGAGGACCTGGGCACTTTCTCACTCCTGTCACTGTTGGCTCCAGACACATCACAAGCTCTGGTCTCTGTAAACTTGTGAACCAGGTTTTCTCACCCTGACTCAGCTGATAAACGACACCTGAAAAGGAGAAGTTACTGTGAAAATAACCTAACTAATGGAAAATGATTAGCACAGGGATGCACCTGGAAGGCATCAACACCCTTTCAGATATTCTCATCTGAATATAGAAAATTGCGGTAACACGCATACATGTGTCATAGACAAGAATGTTGCACTGTACCTGGGTAATCCTCAGAGACATGCACTGAATAGGATACACTGTAAAAAGAAAAAAACACAAACAACGGAATTAATAACAACAACATTAACTGCTGGCATAACATTATTTTCCTGCCTCTGTACTATTTTATGTTTATTTATAGGTTCCTGACAGTTTCCAGGACAGAAAGTAACAGCTATTTTGATGGTTTTTGAAGTGCTCAGCTACAAAAAAGAACGTCATGCCCATTTTGAAAGCTTACTTTGCTAAATTGACACATCCCGATTTCAGTCTTCTTAAAAAGAATATGAAGACTGCATTATATTCAGAGTAACATTTCACAATGTCTGTACTTATGCTTAAAAAAAAAAGTTGTTCTTTGAACACCAGAACTAGAAAAGCCCCGTTTTCCCTGCATCTGGTTTCTGGGGTTGACCCAAGACCCAGTTGGAAGCCTTTCTTGCTGGCTGGGACACTTCTGTAGGTTCCTGTTAGTCTCAGCAAAGCTGAGTTCAAATCAAATTTGAAAAAGCCACAGTCACCCTAAAGTGTAGCTTCACTAATGGATTACCTGGATCTGCTTCATCAGAAAACGGTCATATAAAGACCATCCTGGTCCACCAGCTCAGCCCACACAAGCTTTCCGCACCATCCAATGAGATCTTCACTAAATTCACTGGTGGGAGCAGGACAAATGGGCATGATGGTCTGTTCAGTTACCTAACTGCCCTCCAAGTCCTTTTCGTTTCTTTTAAGGTTAATGTCTATCTTCATTTTGCATTAAAAACATTGAACTCTGCAGCATGCCGAAAGCTTTCTCTTGTATAATTCATGTTCTTTCCAATTTTAAATCCTATAAATTGTATGTGTCAACTTACACATTTAAATAATGCATGGTGTGTGTTCATGTCTGTAGTGAGTTAAGCAGACAGACAAAGGCAGGATGGCACAGTCCTCAATAAATTTTGGTATGTATTGTACATCGCTGAAAATTGATTCAGGGGATCTTCCTGAATTACATGAATACAGCTTCCATGTGGACCATAAAATAAAACCATGTATGGTTTCTTTCATCTTCTCTCTCAAGGACTTCTGTTAAATGAGCTCCACTTTCACAATCCAATGACTGTAGGAGGCAATCAATATGAAAAAGTAGGTCCCTCACACTTTCTTCCGTAAATCAATCTCTTACCGCAGAGCTCTGTCACCTGTTTTTGCACATCATCTATTCTAGGGTAATTCATTTTATGTATTGTTTGACTCAGAGGCAAAGATGTCTGTTTCTTCAACAGCTGCAAATGTTCACATAATTTGAAGCAGAAAGAATGTTTATTACAGCTGAAAACAGATTTAGCCACACAAGTCTTGACAGCCTCGATCAAGCCAGAATTAAATCCCATCACTGTGTAACTTCAACATTTTGTGATTTTTCTCTTTTAATTATTTTTCAGACATTTGGAATTGGCAGCATCTGTATCTCCAGCATCCTGGAGCATTTCCCCTAAAGAGTGGGGTATTTAAATCTAATTAATCTGTCAAGGCATAAAATATCACTATTTTAAATGGGGTAATATTCTGAAATAATGAAATGTATTTCGGTGCAATGACGTGTGGAGAATTTTGCCCTGTGGTGCAAAACAACCCAAAAACCACCAAAACCCCCCAGAAGCTAAGGGCCTGTTTTACCAAAACTCATCTTCTAGATGTGTTTGTAACCATGACTTCTTCCTTCTACTACTGGAAGAGGTATTTCAGTCTTACCTTTTAGACTGCCTGCTTGCACACCTCTTTGCTACCTCCAGAATTGCTGTGTATGGGTTTGACTATTGTTATACAGGACTATCTTCAAGTGTGGACTTTCATCCCAAGAAAAGTAAAATCTTTCTAGAACTCACTCCATATTCTAATTAAAAAACCAGTTCAATCCAATTCAAAAACTGCAGAAAAGCAGGGAAATTCCACCTATGCTTAAAAAAGAAGTTCTTCATATTGACAACAAGAACGGGGACTGAAGAAGTTACAGAATTTCCATCACTGAGATGTTCAAAACTCAACTGGTTAAGGCCCTCAGCAACCTAATGGAACTTGGAAGCTGGACTTAATTTGAAGTTAGCTTCTGCTTTGAGTGGGAGTTGGACCAGGTAGTCTGCACACGTCATCCCCCCACATAATTACTCTATGTGCGTGTGCACAGAAACCCTGTGAAAGTGTGATTCTCTTCCTTCTTCTTCATCATGTGGTATCTGTGATAGCAGCAGCTGTGGTGACACTAAATGGAAACTAGTAAGAAAAAAATGCACTGCAGGTCTTGTGAGATGGGACTAAAAGGAAAAAAGTTCATGAAGATACAAGCTAAAAATAGTCTCAAACCAGATTCTGTAATGACTGTAAGCAAATTCAGGGTCTGACCCAGAGTCCACTGAATCCAGAAGTGATCTGACTACTAAGATGAGTATTACCAGAGGGGAGAAAGAAAACGTAAAAATAATGTAAGGTAAAATTATTCTGTGATCCCAGTAATAAAAAGTCCCTTTATAGAAAATGATTTGCCACCAAAATCTGACATCATCTCTATCTGAAAAGCATAACAGAATCACAGAATGGTCAGGGTCGGAAGGAACCTCCGGAGATTACCTAGTCCAATCTCCCTGCCAAAGCAGGGTCACCTACAGCAAGTTGCACAGGATAGCATCCAGGTGGGTTCTGAATATCTCCAGAGAAGGAAACTCCACAACCTCTCTGGGCAGCCTGTGCCAGTGCTCTGTCACCCTCAAAGTGAAGAAGTTTTTCCCCATATTCAGATGGAACTTCCTGAGGTTCAGTTTGTGCCCGTTGCCCCTTAACCTGTCACTGGGCACCACTGAAAAGAGTCTGGCCCCATCCTCTTGACATCCACCCTTAAGGTGTTTATAAGCATTGATGAGATCCCCTCTCAGTCTTCTCTTCTCCGGGCTGAACAGATCCATTTTCCTCGGCCTTTCCTCATAAGGGAGATGCTCCAGTCCGCTCATCATCTTCACTGCCCTCCACTGGACTCTCTCCAGCAGTTCCTTCTCCTTCTTGAACTGAGGAGCCCAGAACTGGACACAGGACTCCAGATGTGGCCTCACCAGGGCAGAGTCGAGGGGGAGGACAACCTCCCTCGACCTGCTGGCCACACTCTTCCTAATGTACCCCAAGATACCACTGGCCTTCTTGGCCACGAGGGCACATTGCTGTCTCGTGGTCAACTTGTTGTCCCCCAGGACTCCCAAGGCCTTCTCTGCCGAGCTGCTCTCCAACAGGTCAACCCTCAGCCTGTAGTGGTGCATAGGGTTATTCCTCCCTAGGTGCAGGACCCTACACTTGCTCCTGTGGAACTTCATGAGGTTCCCCTCTGCCCAGTTCTCCAGCCTGGCCAGGTCTCACTGAAAGGCAGCATAGCCTTCTGGTGTATCAGCCACTCCTCCTAGTTTTGTATCATCAGGAGGCTTGCTGAGGATACACTCCATCCCTTCATGCAGGTTGTTGATGACTCAGAAGTGACTCTTGGGGAACATCACCAGCTACAGGTCTCCAACTAGACTCTGTGCCGCTGATCACGACCCTCTCAGCTCTGCCATTCAGCCAGTTCTCAATCCACCTCACCATCCACTCATCTAACCCACACTTCCTGAAGTCACCTATGAGGATGTTATGGGAGACGGTGTCAAAAGACGGAACTTCCTGAGGTTCAGTTTGTGCCTGGTGTCCCTTATCCTGTTGCTGGGCAGCACTGAAAAAAGTCTGGCCTGATCTTCTTGACATCCACCCTTAAGGTTTTTATAAGCATTGATAAGATCCCCTCTCAGTCTTCTCTTCTCTGGGCTGAACAGAGCCAGTTCTCTCAGCCTTTCCTCATAAGAGAGATGCTCCAGTCCCTTCATCATCTTCATTGCCCTTTATTATCCTTCATTGCTAACTAAAGAACAAAATGATTGAAAATGGGATATTTACTTCCAATTAAAATGAACCTGTAGATTTTATTAGAAACAGTACTGACTCAGTTTAGGAATTGAACAAACTTAGTTTAGTCCTCAACTCAGCAGAACTATCAGTTTATTGTGCTGGGAGTGTTTAATCTGAAATTCTTTACATTATTAGTTCCACCCACCTCGCCCACCACCCACGCCCCCCAAAGAGAACGTCTAATTGTCTTCCTTCCATCTAAATTCACATCTTCAGCACATGATGGGATCTCTGTGCTGCCCTCTCTTCAGTGTCCCCAGATCAGTGTACTCTGAGGAGTATTAGTGAAGTATTATGCCAGAGAAAGCTCTTGTGCGAACCGCCTTTTAGATAGACCATTCCTCTCACATGTATTTAAACTCCTGTTTGGGGAGAATAAATGGCTTGTTTCAGCCCCCAGAGAGAGGTGGTGGTGCTTTGCTTGGGCTTGTATTTTATGTTAGTGACATGCAGGCTATGGAAGCAAAAAGTGGAAATAAAACTACTGAACAGAACAAAACTTGGTTTTGTGTCCCAGCTTGCCCCTGCGATTGTCACATAGGATCACACTTTGGCACATTTTTCTGCCCTCAGGATCAACTGCTTTCTGCTGACTGTGCACCTGATTTGTCAGAAAACAAGATACACCTGGCTAACAAAGGTGGCTCCTGCCCTGCAGCCACCCAAGCATTTTCCCACTGACTTCAATGAGACTTAGAGGCAAGACAGAAACACAGCACTGTGATGGCTTACAGCACCTTAAACAGCACAGAGTTCAGTGAAGATGCAGATGTTCAATGCCTCTTGGTGTTAAATGCTTTCAGAGCCAAAGAAAGCGTTTACTGAAGCAGCTTTCTCCTTTTAGTATTCAGAAATGCAACTGGAATTAATTTAGGCCTGGTCCCCCCACAGAAGTACGGCATGATTATTCCAGTGAGGGATGTGATTTTTCCTTCTGGCAATGCAGTCCCTCTGTACAGCCCTACTGCAGTTACATTGCTATAAATACAGCTTATAGCACTATAATTTATTTCCACTCCCATAAACACATTCTAACCAGCCAACCATTGTCCTCGCTTGTTCAGTTATACTGCTTTAGCTACACGAACATAGTTAAACTCTTGGGTGTAAACAAATCCTCAATGATGGTGTTATTTCTGTTTTATTCAGCTTAGACTCTCTGCAGAAGGCATCCTACAGTACATATGTTTCTCAACCCTTAAGCTCAGAACAAGCTTCATACTAGAACTGGCCTAGTAAAATTTTTGTTATCTAACAAACAGTAAAGCACTACATGAGAAATTAGTGAGAGCTGTCATGTTTCAATGCTTACGAACTTTTAATGTAAATTTCTTATTGCTTGAAATAATATTCACATGTAGATCTACAGCCTTAGCTTAGTAACAATTTTACCCACAGGGGACTTCTTGCAAGCATTTTCCAATGTGTTTTAACCATATCTGTTCCTTCTTCAGAAAGATTATCCTGCAAAGGTCTACCTGCATTTGAGAACTAATTCATCAACTAGATGGGGATCCACCACATCATTGCTATTTTTCAGATTAATCTGTCCAAATTCGATATAGAACAAGCAGATTCACCTACATTTGACATTACTATAATTTCTCAAAGCTAGTTAAAAAGGAGTCCAGAGTCCAAACTTACTATACTACCAAGCAAATTGAATCTGTGGGCCAAAGAAAACAATCCATGAAAAGTAAAAAAGACAGCAAAGCAAAATTACTGTGACAAAGCACATTGATAAAAAGCAAAAGAACCATCTTCACTTCTTTACATCATTTTGTAAGATTGCTTTCCGTGCCTTGAACTGCTGTTTTTACCTATCATGGTACAAACCCCAGGATCAGACACGCATCCTGAAGCCACAACAGTGATGCTCGAGCTGGAGTGTATGGCTGGAGTGTATCGTCCTATCAAATTCATGTTGTCTCAACTCTATGCCACCTTTAGTTTCTCTCTAGGAATGAAATCCTTCAAGCTGAATTTCCAGCTGTTTTGCACAGCAGGAACAGCTTGAAGCATCTGGCACAAGTCTAAGATTTATGCCTACAGAACTGTTATGACAATTCAACCAGCTCTGTCCCATAGCAACAGCTGACTTACTGCCTTATTAAGTGTGGAAATTGTGATCTAGTTTCTATTCCAGTTTTAGCTGTCTCTACTACAGCCAGAGCTCCATCTGCTAATGTTGTAGCTTGCAAACTTGCTGAAGAAAGGAAACAAAATCTTTTGCCATGTGGAATCTTATGGTAGTCTAATGCCAATCTGTAACAACACATAAGAACAGAGTAAACAGAACTTTCTTAATGCATCTACAGCTACAGAATTCAGAAGATATTTTTTTTTTGCTTACGATATCTAAAATCCCAGATTTAGCTCATCAGTGAAGTAATGCAATAAGTTAATAGGATGCACAAAACTTTATATCCGAAGAAAAATAGTAAGAGTCAACAAAGTAAGCTATGGACATATGTAAGATTAAATGCTACCGTACTATTGATTATATGCCAGGGTCAACTTCTGAACAAGTTGGTGATCTGAAGGAAAGATTAGTGAAACCTTGATAGGAAAAATAAAATTATACTGGTGAAAACTTTGGGTGGAAGGGCCTTTCTAATGACCTGTGTAATATTTCTGAAAGCATAGGATGATATACACCTGATGTTTTTACTCTTTTTTAAGTTAGGCAGTAAAAAAGAATACAAATAAGGTCCAACTGAACAGATGCATCATATTCTTTCACCAATTTCTAGCTACCGTCTCTCAAAATTACTACTCATCTTCAGTATCAACACATAACATGCCACAGTAGAACAGCATTTCATGAATGTTCACTAATTATACAGAAAATATTCTGACTCCCATCTTCACTCCTTTGTTTCCTTATCTTTGAAAATGCTTCCAAATTCTTCAATGGATTCCCGTTACTTTCACAAACTTTAGCCTCCTTTTCTACTTCAATAAGGCCACTATTTGATCCTGAAGCCAGACCCTTCATAGCATTTTACTTCTGACCAGCCTTTTTCCTCAAATAATAGAAAACTGGTTACAAAAGGATTCCACCACAAATACAGGCCACTCTTTTCTATTAACTACTCTGAGATCCAGTTTGAACCCTAACAGCTTGGCAATAAATCATATCACAAATACAGGGTGGAAATTACAATTTTCAGAAGATGCACTGTGGGATTACATCCAAACAAAACTTTCAAATTGCATTCCTGAAGTAAACAACCTTTGAACAAATGCCTTGAGAATTGGTAGGAGATGAAGGCATTTAGGTATTGGCTAGCTGAAAAACCAGGTAGGCTATTTACACAAAATTTTGGAATACTTAACAGGAAAAAAAATCTATTACTTTTTTTCTTTTTTTTTAAGTTGACCTTACTTGAACTAGGAAATTCTTTGAAGATAAGTACAATTCAAAACTAATATTTAAACACACAGCAAAAGGCTTCAATGGCAAGTCCTTCTTCCAATTTGTACAAAGATGAGATGTATGCAGATAACAGCAGAAGAGACGCAGCAGCCATAAGGAGCAATTTTCTATTGCAAAAAGATCTCTTCTGCTTAATAGACATCACCAAAAGACAAGCCTTCCAAAGTCACAGCCTGGAGACAACCATTTTGTTCTATGTTGAAAACAGAACAAACAAAGTAACTACAAAAGCAATTGAAAAACAAGGAAAAATTACTTTTGTGTTACTTACAGCTAGGGCAAAGAAACTTAATGCAAACTCCTTTTGGTGTTCAACTGCCACAACCATGAGTGAATGAAAAAGGTTAGGTTTACTGACAATTCATGAACAAGTGAATTAGCAAAATACTTCATCACTTGGCATGTATGAATACTGTGCTATGAAATACTGCATTACCTTTCAATAGAGCTCTAAAACACAATGCAATTGCACTACAGGAAAAAAAACCCTGCTCTTGCACTCTGGAGCTTTTGAAAGATGGAACAGATGCTCCTGGAAACTATGGTAAGGCACATGGAAAATAAAAAGGTGACTGGTGACAGCCAACGTGGTTTCACTAAGGGCAAATCATGCCTGACAAATTTGGTGGTCTTCTATGATGGGGTTTCAGCGTTGCTGGATAAGGGAAGAGCAACTGTCGTCATCTACCTGGACCCGTGCAAAGCATTTGGCACTGTCCTGCACAACATCCTTGTCTCTAAATTGGAGATACATTGATTTGACAGGTGGACCACTTGGGGGATACGGAATTGGCTGGACGGTTGCACTCAAAGAGTTGCGGTCAATGGCTCGATGTCCAAGTGCAGACCAGTGATGAGTGGCATTCCTCAGGGGTCGGTATTGGGACTGTCACTGTTTAACATCTTTGTCGGTGACATGGACAGTGGGATTGAGTGCACCCTCAGCAAGTTTGCCGACGACACCAAGCTGTGTGGTGCTGTCAACACACTGGAGAGAAGGGGTGCCATCCAGGGGGACCTTGACAGGCTTGAAAGGTGGGCCTGTGCGAACCTTATGCAACTAGACCATGAACCATTTCACATCCATGCTGTTTTCTGGATTCCTGATTAAAACAAGCTTCATGGATTTTTAAAAAGCTTTGAAGTACCCTTTAAAATGTTTTGAATGTGTGTGCCTGCATCTCAGCAATTTGTTTTCAGATATACAGGCCACCTTAAATCTTCTTCTGAAATGTATTAGTTCAACAAGTTTCCATACCCCTTGTGATCCAATAACTGATGACCTACTACCAGTCACAGCTATTTTTTGCTACTAGATAGAGCCAGGTGCTTGCAAAGAATTGAAATTTGTGCACGCGTTCCTTTTACTATATATCAAAACTCCCCATGGTGCACCAGCAATTATACAGAAAAGAATAACAAGTGACTCTGAGTAATCTTTTCCTCTGGATGTTGGAGAATGTGCACGTGTGATGACATATGAAAAGTCCCAGGCACATCTATTGATGACAAATTAGAACTATTCCAAAGGGAGATGAGCAGTGTTAACATGTCAAAAAAGGCACTGCTTTCATTTCTTGACATAACCTGGAGGAATAGAGGTACTGAGTCAAAGTTATTATACGTTTGCATTTGTCTCTAAGAATAATCACACTACTGGTCCTTTCACGCAACCAAAATGCATCTGAATCAAATGGTGAATGTTATTCATAAAGTCCCGCTTGATTTAGCACATTATTCAAATAAAGGGAATACAGAAGACTGCAGTTCAACCATTTCCCTTTTGCAAAGCGTCCAGTGAAAAAGGCACAGCAACTTCTAGTAAATTCACTGAGGTTTACAGGATTAATCACCACTGCAACAAACACAAGGGCACTCCTAAAAACAAAAATAGCACTTACAAAATAAGCAAATCAAGGACATTTGGGGAAAAAATGATGCGTGCTGTGTGTCACTCTAGAAGGAGTTACATCAAAATGTGGCTACATGTGCAAAGCCAGGTTGACCACAATCGGACTATACCAGAATCAGACCATTTCACCCAGAACTACAAAAGCTGACTCTTCTTGCAGTCACCCTCTCTGACCAGGTGCAGCTCCCTCCCCTTGACATGGATACTATTTAAACCTTTCTTCTGTGTTCCTCTTTCTCTCCACTGATCCCACTGGTTTGAATTCTCATTCTATCCTCCCCTTCCCCAACCCTTCATCCAATTTCAGTCTTCCCTAGGACACAGAGAGCAAAAGAAACTCAGGACAGTAACCTATTGACCCAGCTCAGCTGCAGTCGGAGCAGCATATCACAGCCTTTGGGTACCTTATTTCCAGGGCTTCTTCCACTATGTGTTTTCTACAGTTTTTTGGTTTTCGGGGTTTTTCTAAGGAATAAAGTTTTTCCTCTCTTCAGCTTCTTTCTTTTTGTTTTGGAGCATTGCTGTCAGAAGCAACCATGCTACACTCTTTTTGGAGCCAGTTAAGAGTTATCTTAAAGCCATGGGGTTCCAGTCTGCATTGGTCCTATTGGAAGTCTGTTCTGAGGCTCTTGTGTTTGTAGTTCTACTAACTCAGTTTTCAATTCAGATCAATTGAACAGAAATCCTTGTCCGATGCCTGTACGAAGCCTCTGTGTTGCCACCTTTCAAAAAGATCAACAAAAAGAAACAGCCATGATCCCAAGGCAGAGACACAAGGCAAACCGCAAACCGAACAGTTACAGTGATCCAAGCAACAGAAGAGAGCATCTTGTTATAGTAAGTTTCACCTCATCATTTTAGCAGATAATCCCAGCATCTTACCAATCATTAAAAACAAAAAGAAAGCCCATATAAATCCCAGGAGACATTCACTGTTTAACTTCATCGTGTCCCTAACAAGTGGAATGGCTCCTTTCCTTTATATGCAGTGCTTGGCATAGGAGAAAAGTCCTAGGCATCCTTCTTAGGCTACTCTACACATTCACTAATTAGTTTGCATTTTGCTTGTTTATCTAATGAGGTGTGTGACAGTCACTGCTGAGCAGGGAAAAAGTAACAAATTTAAATACTCCTTCTCTTCAGTTCCTTGAGATACCTCACAGAATTAAAAATTTTCCCTTCCCTCTGCCCCTCCTCTATAAATAAAGTCCAGTACTTCTTGGTATAGCTGAAATACTGTATTTGTAGACTAAAACTATTTTTTTATGTAAGTTCCATACATACAGCTTCCATCAACATCAGTACAAACTCAATACACAACTTCCAAATATAGAATTTGAACATGAAGCTATAGCTTTTAGGAATATTCTAAACTAAAAGTGCATATTCTTGCACACATTCAACATAAAAATGTAATGTTATTGTAATGTTAACATTTGTTACGCACCATTTGTAACTTAAATATTACCTGTGAAATTGCCCAACCCAGTTCGATCATGCGTACATGATGCATTTACATAATTCAGGACCACTGGCATACCTACAGGCAGTTATTTTTCTATTGCTTACAGGCACACATAGCCTCCTGCTCGAGTCAGTAAGGCAGTGTCCAGCATCTCTGAAAACTGCTAGATTATGATACACCACAGATCCATATTCTGCACATATTTTAATCCAAGGCAACAATCACTGTTCCTGACTCCTGTGACACACAGTCACAAGGATTGCTCACAAAACTGAAGGGCTGGCTCATCCATTACACTAACATTGTCAAAATCACACTGTTTTCTGTGGTTGGAGACTCAAAAGGAGGTGCTATGTAGCTAGCCGCAATGCCTACGGGGTTTGCCTCCTCAACCCAAAAGACCCAAGAATTACAGTGGTGCAAGGGACAACATGAACAAGACAAGACAAGGACAAGAGGAAACGGTCTCAAGTTGCACCAGGGGAGGTTCAGGTTGGATATTAGGAAGAACTTCACTGTAAGAGTCGCTAGGCATTAGAATGGGCTCCCCAGAGAGGTGGTGGACTCACCATCCCTGGAGGCGCTCAAAAAAATGTTTAGATGTGGCGCTTCGAGACATGGTTTAGTGGGTTTAGCGGGCATGGTGGCATTGGGTATGCAGTTGGACTTGATGATCTTTGAGGTCTCTTCCAACCATAATGATTCTATGATTCTACGAAAACATGAGAGCAGGCCACACTCTCACCCCCAGAGCCTCACTGGGATACCTGTTACATCTCTGCCACTACACCATAGTCATGAGCAGCATGCACTCATGAACAGCAAATAAAATAGAAAATTCAGTATGAGATGACAACAAGAAAAAGATTATTTTTTTCCCTTTCTTTTCAGATATGACAGTTTCAGTCTGAGGGCACAGGCACACTTCAAATACAACATTTAGTCCTGGGTGTCCCTAGCATTAGGAAGGTGTCAGTAAACTGGGGGCGGGGTACAGGAATCATTAAGAAACAATCACCAATCTGGTAGAACAGGCTGGCACGCAAAAAAATGTCAGTGGGTTCAGACAGCTAGGTATACAGAGTATGGCAAATCAATGACCAAGTGTGGCAGGAAATGCAATGACTGCTGAGATATATTTTCCACAGTGCAAACATGAAGATGGGTATCATATTTACATAACGATCCAAGTGAAAACGGCAAGCCATATTCAGGTGAAATCGGAGGAAAAAGTATAATTTGGCTGACAATCAGAAATGGAAAACCCCATTAAACAGTGAATCAGTCTTCCAGGAAAGTGTAGAGGGCTAATCACATATTCATTTGAAGTCAGGATGGAAAATTAGCTTAAGTAACATTAATTGAAAAACTTTGCATTAGAAAGGTTACTAACAAATGTTTCCCATTGCTAGTTTCAATGAGTTACAAATGAGTAAAATGTTACTTGCCCTTCTCTCTAGTAGCTCAGAGAATTAAGTTGTAGATTGAATGTGACATTGATGACTCTCAAATGTGACTCATGCAAAAGCTCAAAGCATACCCCTCTACTATATTTTGATGGTGTGCAGAATAATAGCAGCAGGGAATTTTAGTTTATGTGCTTTTTATGCGTTTAAGTGGTGGCACTGGCTAAGATCTGAAACAGTTCTTCCACCAACTTCTCATGAATTTCAGTTGTTCTTGAATATCACACACTCTGATTTCTTCTTCATGACAGAATGCAATAGAAAGCATACTGTACTGTTTGTTTTTTTTTTTGCATTTGGGCATATTTAGTAACAGCTTGTCTAATAAGGAACAATTTCGACTGCTCAGAGAACATTAATTTCATACTATACCCAAACAACCATACCTGAGTATAGTCTAGCAGACATTCCTACAGAAGATGCTAAGCAAACTACAGAACAAATAACAAAAGATAATTTTAGTACCCTACCCCAACATGTAGTTAAGATTTTGAATACCATTTTAATTTGGAAAGATACAATTAAAAAATCCCTCCACTAGTCTTAATTAGATCCCTGTCTTCTCAAAAAAATAATTACATCTCAGATGAAGCACTGGCTTATGAGGCCCCTGTGCTCCTGCAAAGGCAGAGGTAGTTCTATTCCCAGCTGTGTTACAGTGACTTGCTATATGCCTCCCAGCATGAAAAAATGCACACATTTTCAAAAGGCAATCAGTAACTACAAAGCTTTCTAGACACTGATGTGCCTTCCAGGTGTGCTGAACTTCTACATCTCCAACAGAAATCAGAAGGAACCATCAGCAGTTTTGAAAAATAAGGCCTTATAGTCCAGATTCAAAAAATAATTAGGCAACAATAATTGTGCAGAAATGGCAGTTAGACACCTAAACTGTTTATATTCCCTTCAAAATCCCATCAGTACACATCCACCATTTTAGATATTCAGTGTATTCACAAAGGTATAAAAATATTCATTTTATTCTGGATTTCTATAGAAATTTAGGTGTCTTGAAAGGGATTCAGGTACCCAAGCAACTTTCATGAGGCCAGCATGTAAGTACCTTTGAGAAACTGGTAAAATAAGACTCATGCTAAAGTACTCAAAATTGGTACATACTTTTCAAAATACACAATGAAATCCTGGCTCCATGAAATTCAGTAGGCAAAACTCTCACTGACTTAAAGAAAAGAGAAGATTTACCCTTGTATCAGCCTCTTCATCGGTAAAACTGTAATAAAAAAATGTCAGAGATGATGTACTCCTTTCATCCCTTCCTTTCTCCTTGCTCTGTATGTACACTTTAGCACACTCAGCCACCAAAATTTGGAAAGCATCCTGAAGATGGGAAATAACACGTAAGCAGTAAATTTTGTAATGAGACAGTCTATTACTGAGTATTTCCAGTAAGTCTAGAGAATGAAAGTAAACATGGCCAGAAAACTTCAGGCTTCTGCTAATGTGAGAATAAAATCAGTAAGTGTTTCACTAATACAGAGCTCTTAATCTGAAGATGTCCTCAGAGACTTTAGTAAAGACAGAGCTATGAAGACTAACATAAAGAAAAATGAGATAGTATAAAGAGAACAAAACCAATTAACTTATAGAATGAATGAAAAAAGGATCAAACACCAAAGAATAACTCCATCCTTCTTGATGTCTCACTGACACCACATGCACTTGAAGTGACTTGAGGAACTGCTCAGCCAGCAGTGCCCCAGACTGCAGAGAAAGCATCGA
>NW_009599875.1:0-13024 GCF_000690535.1 Cariama cristata | reverse complement strand
AGGAATGCAGCTGCAAGTGCCTGTCACCCTGTTTACTGAGGCCATTGTACTACGGAACCTAAATACAGAGATTAAAAAATCTGATTCAGACATCTACATCTTAAAATCTGGGCCAGTTTTACCAACATCTAAACTGTCCTCTCAGGCATGTAGGGATACATAAAACATACACAGCACTGGGTAACTGAAGTGCAAATAGTTCAAAGTAGGCAGAGTCAAATCTTCCCAAGTGTATTTATAACATAAATATGAACACTTGGGAAGATTACTTTTTTAGCTTGAGGGTTCGGGCTCAGGTTCTTCAGGGAGGAGAGTTCACAAAGAAAAACCTTCAGGTAATACCGCCCCAAGTGGGTAGGTACACTGCATTTTAATCTCCTTGAAAAAATTCCCTTGGAAAACTTACTAGCAGACATGGGTCAGACTGCTCATCTGCTCACACAATTGTTTATCATCACAGGCATCAGTGATGCAAGTCAATAAACACCCTCATTTCTTTTACAGCCCCCTTGGGTGCTACGGGGCTACTGCAGAGGCTGCTCCTCCAGAACAGACAACCAGGAGCTTGGTGGCAGAGTGATTACAGTTCACATCATTTTGAAAGGTCACTCATTTTCCATCATTTGATAGCATCATTAAGCCCAAGAGAAGTGGGATAACTATTTGAAATTACTGCCTGGGGTGAAATAGAACAGTAAAGCCATATCACTTATTTGCAACAGAGAAATTAAAAGGAAAAATAGTAGTCTCCTTTCACACCAGAACACATATAGCAGAGAGTCTGAAAAATACGGCAAGATTCTACCGCTTAATGAAATACTTACAGTGATATATTAAGGCACAGAAGTTATTACTGTGGGAAAGTCCATGATGTATTAATCAAAACACATTTGAAAAGCTGCATCATATTTTTAAATTATGCTAGACTGTGGCCTTGTAAGGACCCAGCCACTTCCTGGGGTGTGCTGTGCTCTCAGCTTCTACTCAGAAGGCTGTGGGAGCAGAGGACACTTAGCACTTTGCAGGATATGGCCCTCGCTGCTCAAAGGAAAACCTCACCTAAATTTAACCTAAATGACTCCATCAGATCAAGCAGCTTTAATTAACAACATTTAACAAGAAAGTGGTTAGTGATGTAAAAAAAACAAATTTCAAGGTGTTTTTTTTTAAAAAACCCAACCAAAGAAAAAAACCACCACCACACAATAACTTAGCACTGACTATTTCACCTCCCATGTTACTCAGCAGCAAAACTGGTTGAGTTGAAGGAAACCGAAATAAGCCTCTTCTCTCTCTCCTCACTTCTCTAGTTGGTGGACCACCAGAGGACATACCTATTGCTCTTGTTCTCATCTGTATTCCCTCTGGGCCTCAGCACTTGTGGAAACAATATCAAAAGTACTGGGATGATGCCTTGGTGGGAAAGCCATTGATAGCCCTCCTGTTTTATAGGTGGGAAACAAATACCCAGGAAAGACACTGAACTGTTTCAGCTCAAGCAGTTAAGCAGGTAGGGGTAGATAACAAGAGGTCTTTTCTACACAGGCACCAGCTGGAAGACCGTCTTTTCTCGTATCAAGTTCTTCAATGCTGGCAAAACTTGTTAGCCACAGGATACCAGTCTTTCACATTGATTGATTCCTGCCAAATACAGGTATTTTCAAACCCAATAGAAGGTTTATAGTTGACTGAGTTTTTGCTACATTTTTTCAAGTCATCAGATATACATAATCAAAATGTAACATCTACTAACTGTCTAATTTAGCTAGACATACCCAACCACAAATACATTGTGCGATGAAATTCCAACTAGTACAGACAACACAGCTTTGCTCCTCTGCAAACTGCAAAACCCTGCCACTTCCATTTTTGAAATAACAAAGTAGAAAGGTTGACATGAAGGTAACTGCTATGCATTTTCAATAAAATAAAGATTTTGAGTTTTACTTTTGCAACACCCACTATACATTTTTTACCAAACTTCCACCAAACACAGTCACAGCAGTTGGCCATTCAATTGTCACTGCTGCCCAGAGCAGAGATTTTACTGATCCCACATTTGCTAAACTGTCTACAAACAGCATTAGATGAGTAGTAATCAGTTTGATATTTTAAAAGCTTGAAAATTTTACTAGCTTTATGTCCTGTAAGTACTAGAGGAGGCAGTGGGAACAAGAGGCATAGCTATACCTCTTGTAATTAGGGCAATACAAGACTTCACTGAGCATGAGCACTCTTGCACAGTCCTACCAAAAGGACCAATCCTATCATTGCCACAAGCTTTACAGTAGTGACAAAGCCTGTCACTCAAAGCTCACAGATACAGCAATGCTATACAAAACTGGTAAGCAAAATTGGAAGAAAAATCGTACAGAGCCAGTGACTTTAATTTACAGAAGAACAAATCCTCTGCTTATAGATTTTCTTCTGGTTTTTTTTGAAAACAATCTTTGCAACACAGATTACATTGAAATACAAGAAAGAAAACTGCCCTTGTATGATATACTTCACTCATAAATCCTAGCTTTAATAAGAAATAACAATAATTCAAATTCAATCCCTTAAACAATTTGTTGTCCCTCACCTTCTGTGAATTCACCAGGTCATTATAACCTAATGAACATCAGTGTAATGCATAATACATCTTTCTAACATCAAAACCACTTGCTCTCCAAAATGGTAATTAGAAAGAAATGAAATTACAGAGAAATAACTATGTTTTGTTTGTTTGATTTGTTTGAAAAATAAAAGGCTGATCCTGCAGGACACTGGATCCACTACTAAGTAAGTGTGAAATGAAGCTAATTTCATTTGATGTACTATATTTACTTTATTAGATCAGGAGAGAAACAGAAATGCAGCAGCATACTGTAAATGTGCCTAATAAAGTAGGCAAACATAGCCATCAACAATTTACACAATGTATTTCCAGTGAGCTATATTTGTTTTCATCAAAGCATTTGTGTAAGCTGAAACTACAATCTAAATCTAAATCTGAAAAGGAAAACAAAAAGGGTACAGCTCGTTCAGACAACTAGAGGTCTAGGCTTGTAAACTATTTAATTTAGGAGTCCATTCTTCTTTTCAGGGTCATGCAGTCCCCTCAGTGACCTCAGTGGATCTTATGTCCTCATAAAACCAGAATTCTAAGTCAAAGGTTGTTTGTGTTTGCCTCTCCTTTTACATCACCTTCTTTCAAATCCACAGGCACAAATGAACCTCCTTTCCTTAAGCAAGAACTGAAAACAACATGCCAGCCCCTCTTCTGTAAAAGAGGGCAGAGGAAGAGAGGGGCAAGGAGAGGGTATGCTTAACTCAAAGAATGTTTGGGACTGAAAAGATGTGGAGAGCAACAAGAACTGGGAAGGCTTAGCAATTACATTTCTAAACCAAACTGCTCCTAAAATGAACAGCAGCCCTGACATCCATTTCCATAAGGAAAAATTGCTTCTGTGTGGTTACAAACCTTGAGGAACAGGCAAGGAGAGGTTTCAGTGAGTGAGCATGCAGCATGAGAAATGCAAGTGAACTCGCTGCTTTATGATCCATTAAGAGATCTAGCCATACAGAAAAAAAAGGAGAAAAAAAATGATAATTTGTCCAAATCGGTTTGCACAAAAATCATACTTAATTTAAACAAACAGACACAAGGGTTCAAGGAGTTCAGCTCTGCCTAGGCACAAACGAAAGTAATGCAAGGCAGTTTATTAATAGACAAATAAAATCATCCGGAAACAGCCTGATGAGTCAGTACAACTCAGCAGCTGAGGGAGATCTCCACAGCTTTCACACATGATGGGCGCTGTGACAACAAGGTCTACAGCTGAAGCTCTCTGGAGCTCATGGTGGGAAGCACTGAACAGCTGTAAGGGAAATGGGGGCTCTCGGTACTTCACTTGGATTGTTGGCAGGTTAGGTGATCATCTCCACACACACTCATGCCAGTCAGTGCAGGAACCCCAATTCTTGGTCCCAGCAAGGGAGTCACAGGGGAGCTGGGACTGCCCCAGGGAGTTCTTGGCTCCATGGGCTGGGGCTGCCACCTGACATGGGGGACATTGGGAGAGGTTCCCTGTAGCATCTTGCAGACTGAGGGGTTACTGCCAGGGGGCATGCGACATTTTATGAGGTGCCCGGGAAGAGTACTTGGCAACTGCCCAAGACTTAGGATAGGAAGGACTAAAGGTGGGCTAAGGTGGTGTCGGGAGGAACAAGCAAGGGAAACAGAGGGACAAGGGGATAAAAGAGGCTGGTCCTGTGTTGACAGGTCAGTATACTTGTCTGGCCATCTCCTGCGCTGGCTAACCATGGGGTGTCTTCTCGTAAGCACCAAGCTGGACTAGCTGCTGGGTAGGATAGGAGGCTGGGGGGGCCTATATCTATATCTATATCTATATCTATATCTATATCTATATCTATATCTATCTATATCTATATCTATCTATACCTACATCTATATCTATATCTGCATATTGTGCCTACTGGGAATACATGCTTAACCTTGTTAAGCATGTGGCAGCCTCACCTCTGGCAGGCTACCAGAGTCGGCAACTCCTGGAGATACCATTTTTGTGCTAGATTTACACAAATAATTGTCAACTGCTCATTTGATATGCAAATAGGAAGAACTATATACCCAACAAAGCACGGCTAAGGATATCTTAACTATGATCCTCACAGCTCACAAACTTCCAAAAAGCAGTTATTATGGAACAATACAGAAAGCTTTCCAGATGTTCTACCTGTGCAAACTTGATATCTGAGAGTAAATACTAAAAAATATAATAAAACGTGTAATAATGACATAGAAACTGTAATAAACAATCTACACATCTACTGGGGAAAAATATTAACTCAAAAGTCACATTGGCTTGCCGGAAAACAAGTTTGGGGGCATAAATACTGGTTTGTGGTTGTAGGTTTGTAGCTTTACATTCAGCTGAGCCATCAGGGCCTTTGAACAGCTGAGACTGATAAAAGCATGGTCCAGTGGAAACAAATGAGGATGAAGTCTGTGCTTTGCACCTGGTAACTGATGAACTCCTTTACATGGCTTCGAGCCTCATGCTTCCTCTTCCCCTTCTGCAAAATGCTTTGAAAACTATAGATGAAAAGCCTATGTTTATTACATATTATATTGAAGCTTTATACTCCAAAATAAGATACAAAGTAAAAGTAAATTAGTGAGTAAATTCTCAGATGGCAAACAGCAGCCTCCCCTCCACCGCAGCTGACAATTTTCTCAAACCAAGAGGCCTGCTCACAAATGAGCATGTACTTACTTTCCACCTGTGACAGAAGACTTCTCAAAAACTGTTTGCAAAGCTGTGATATGTCAAAGTCTCCACCTCCAAAAGCTACTAACGTCCCCAGCCACATCCAATAGAGCTGAGGCCAAGCCAGCAAGTGAGTCCTGTCCTGGCAGACCCACCATGCCACCACAGCGTGGGCTGGGGCAGCACTTGGAAAAAGGGCCTGAGACAATCAATCTCTGCTGAGGATATGCCCTAGTTTCTTACAAAGACACACTCAGATAGCCCAGCAGCTTGGCACAGCTCTCGCATCAGCCATGTCATACAACTGCCAAAGTAGGAGCCACATCTGAGCTGCTCGTGAATTCTGGGCAGCTCCTGTTGGTCACTTCTCGCTGTGACTTCCCAGCCATTCCAAAGAAAACAAGATCCGTGTAAGCGGATGCAAGCAGGATCAGACCTTTTGACCGGTAAATCAATTGACACACAGTTTGTCTGAAAATCAACATTTCTCTAATGTCTGTTGCAAAGTAAAAAATATCTTTTCTTGATGACTCATTTTCCACACTAAAGAACGTCCGTGGGTGGGAGAACAGAGCTGAAGCAATTCTATTTTTTTTCCTCCTGTCACTATTGTAGCAGCTCTAAACTCCAGCATGAAATAGAAATGAGGCACTTGCAAGATGTTTCCAGCAAGTGAACTGAACAGCACTGTTTTGTTACCTATTTTGTCATCATTTTTATGCAGATGCATATTATATTAAAATCATTTCAGCACTGTTATGCTCACCCTCAGAATGTGACCTTCCAAACAAAGAGGCAGAAGTGGGTTTTTCATTGCATAAACTACTCAAATGGTTTGTACGTTATTTGCAAAACCTTCTTTGCTGTTAGTGTTGTGACTCCAGTCACACTTTAGTTAAGACCAGAGTTCTTATGAATTCAATGAGAATATATTTGTCCCACAGGATTAGACTAAACAACAGTCTTTCAGAGTAAGGAATGCCTCAGATAAACTTTGCAACATTGCCAGACTCTGAAACTCTACAGATCTCGGCAAGGGCTTTCTCTTGTCCCAGTGCCCCCCTACTACACTATGCTTCAAGTGGAGATGATACATCACCCTTTTTGTTGTAGATGGGGAAAGGCGTGGGATAGTGACACCTAGTATCAGGACAAGTAGGTGATCCCAGCATCCTCCTAGGGAAGGAACAGTTTTCATATGCTGAGAAGCCAGGCAGAAAACAGCCCACAGTTTCTGAACAAATGTGCCCAAAACAGAAACAGCAGGAAGTGTGGGAAGACTCATCATAAAAGGAGATTTCCTCGCCTCCTCCTCCTTCCCTTGAGCAAACTGACTCACAGTTTCTCAGCAGCACAGGCAGAGAGTCTTTCCCAGCAATGGCAAAGCATCCATCCTGGTGTGGCTGTAATGAAACTCCAGGGAGCTGAAAGAGGATGACAGATAAATGGAGCCTTTTTGAAAGGCAGGGGGCTAGGAGGAGCTAGTTTCAAGGGGGATCAGAAAGCTCTCATCAGGTCGTAAGCAGAAGTGGGTACCTCTTGCTCTCCAGTATCCCACCTTGTTCCCACAGACCTCCAGTATCCAGTATCCTTCCGGCAGAGACCTCCAGCAGAACCCAAAGAGCCACGCTGCATCCTGCACTCCGAGCATCCATTCTGCCCTCACCCATATGTCCCTCCCTGCCTGCCGCAGAGCCGGGAAGACAAGGCCAGGTGAGGAAGAGGCCAGTACACTTTGTTCCTTGCCACCATGGAAGGAGCAAGCATTAAAAAGAAGAAATTTTTCTGGGTGGGGAAGGAGGCAGAGGAACTCTCTCCATACAGGAGGCCATCCAAACGCAATTAGCCCAACAGGTCCTACGCTTTGTACATAAACACAAATCAAGTGTTGCCTTGTTCTTAGCTTAAGAGGGAAGCCATTTATGTTCATTTTCAGTGAAATATGAATATATATTAAACTCAAGTGCCTCTTGTTATTTTGAGACAATTTTCTCTAATGCTTTGCTGTGTTGCAAAAGTCATTACTTTATAGGGTTGTCTGTGATGACTCAGGAATTACTTCCCGTGCTCTTTTCTTATTTGCTAGATAAACTTATTTATTTATTCAGGTTTAAACATTACACAGCACCAGGTCCACTCTCTGTTAAACCATTGAAAGCACAGGTGTCCAGTTAAACCTGTCCAATAACAAATATTTGACGTGGTTCATAGATCTCTATCTGAGATAGTACAATCTTGCAGACTGACTTTGATTTTACATTTATAAGAGGAAAGGATCAAAGTTTGCTCATAAAAAGAGAGAAGACAGGTGCTTTCAGGCAGAGACAAAAATGTTCACAAGCAACCACAAGTATAGCCAAAAGAGTAGTGCTTTCAGAGAACATTTGTGCAAGCAGCCCTAAAGGTACAGACAGAATAATTGGACTCCTGTGTGTATAAACTCCTTAACCCAGCAGCTGCTGATCTGAGAGCAGATCCAAAGATGCCTTTCCACACTCTTCATCTCTCAAGTCAGTACCAAATCCACATCTATTTCCCTCATTTCCCAACATGAGAATAAACCCGGCACTTTTTACTAGCCATAGACTCCAAGGTGGGTAACACCAAATGGATTGACTAATATTTGTAGAGAACAAAAAAAGAAACAACAGAGGCATGAGTGCTCCCAAACTGCAAAACAGTACAGATTTTCTGTTCACTGCATTTCCAACTCAGGCATGATTTTCTTGAAACTGCTGACACAGGCGAAGCGCTGACAGCTGTCATATATGGACGTTTATTTCCCTGGGTGAACCTTTTCACTTCTGAAATTTTAATAAATGCAGGCGCTAAGCCAAGAAAATCTCGTATGAGTTACTATTCTATATTGACCTCAGTGAAGAAACTACCCTTGGCATATCTCCCAGGATTAGGGATATAGCCACAATAAATAGAGTACATTCACCATGTAAATCTACAGTTGTACACATGGGCCATACACTGTCTGTATCTGTCTGAGTCTGTAGTACAGAAATACCAGCTAAACATAGATCATCTGCCAAACAAGACAACTATTTTTGAAAGATCTGTAGAACTTCAGAGAGCTCAGGTTTCACTGGACCATTCTCCAAGGATAAAGTCTTCACTCAGGATTCAGATTTCATGTTAGTCATTAGAAGTCATAACTCATCTAAAATATTTGCAGGCTTATCAACTCTCTTCTTAGTTGAGAACCTCCAAAGC
The DNA here is from genome assembly GCF_000690535.1 of Cariama cristata. Lineage (NCBI taxonomy): Eukaryota > Metazoa > Chordata > Aves > Cariamiformes > Cariamidae > Cariama > Cariama cristata. The sequence goes on along the minus strand of NW_009599875.1, from coordinate 4,526 downwards.
AATCTACCACTGAAGAACACAAGATTTGTCCTCATGGGGCTTAAAGATTCATCAGCCTTTCAAGGTACTGTATTATACTTTATTTCTTTTAAGCACGGGTCAGAGCAGAACCCTCAGGCAAAATGTGAAAGATCTTCAAATTCTTGTCTCGGAGGGTTTTTTAATCCATTCATGACCTACACCCTAACACAAACAAGAATGGAGAAAAGTTTATTTCTCTTTTCCTCAATTTCAGACTGATCTAGATTACACTCTTGTACTTTCAGTGATAGCTTGTTACCTCCTTTGCAGAGAGATAAACTTTTCACCCTTGCCACTTCACTTAGATATGGTGAGGTCAGAAGTCTTGCAGAGATATCTTTGCTGATACATATTTCACAATGATCAGTAAGAGAAACAGAAAAGAAGCAAAAGGCGTTGGAATAAGAATAGAATAAACCCAATGGAAAACATGAAACACAATCCTGTAGGGGTCTTGGAGATTATTTCTAGGATTAAAAATAAAAAAACCTTGTCCCTCTCCCCCAGTATAAAGCGGCTTGTTTAGATGAAGTGCAGTGCTGGGCTTGGTGAGAAGAATTCCAGCCGAGCTCTGCCGGGGTGACCTGGGGCCTCTGCTGCCCTCGGTGAGCAGACAGAACAACACTTGTTTTCCACATCCCCAACTAATATAAATCTCAGGACCAAGCAGCCTGAAAAAACGCTATTCATATTCCATGACAACTTGCTTCCCTATTCTGTAAAAAAAAGCTAAATGACAATAAATTCAGGACTATTTTTAACTTAAAAATGTGTATGCTACTGTATTTGCAGCTTATGAATAAAAACTGGTGGCATTAATTTGACAGTTTCTAAAATCTAAATTTCAAATACAAAATAACACTAAGAAAGCATTGTTAGCCACGAAAATAGAAGTCTGCAGATTTTGTGGAAAGCTAAAATTTCCAAATAATTTTTAAAATAGTTTATATTTACAATATTAAAGTTCACATTTCTTTATGAAAGAAATTATTCTGTTATTATTAAAATTTCTTTTGCTAAGGATTCCTGCACTTCAAATTACATTGTTTTAAAATTACTGAAGCGACAATTTTCATTTCTCTTTGTTCTGTTCTTCTAATCACTTACTGATATACAGACAAACTTCATTTCATTCTAATATGGCAAGACTGCCAAATCCTCCATTTCCTCTCTCCCCTAAGAGGTGTTTCTTCCTGATTTGCCTATCAGATTCTCTCCTTCTTCGCAATTTTCTTCCGCATTTTATTTTCTCACTTTCATATCCATTTCTCCTCTCTTGGTCTGCATAGAGCTCTAAAAGGGCTATAGTTCATTATGCTAAATGGAATGGGGTTTTTAAAGCCCCATCATTTATTTAACTACTGAAAATCAAGTCTCCACTAAACTAAAAAATTCCATGAGAAGCATATGCTTCCTACAGGTGAGTTTTCAATCAAAATGGTAAATATCTTCCAACTGAAATATTTTTATAAGGCCTTAATGCATCCTGGAAATTGTAGTTGAGGAACCTCCTGTCCTCTGTAGACTGAATATAGTAAGCATCCTGTATTTAACAGTGTCAGATCCTCTTGCACATGATCCATCGCCCCAGGCAAATAACCAACCAACCAACCACACATTTCATTGCAAAGAGATAATAAAAGGAACTCCATAGGGAAAACAAGCGCAGAAGCTCTGTGGGAGCCAAAGTGCAAAATGCCTTGGGCTGAAATAAGAAATTTAAACTTTTCTGTTTGAGCTGCCAGGTAAGGCAAGCGCAAAGGTCACAGCAACAACAGTCCAAGGGTCACCAGGAGCAGTAACTTTCGTTTGCTTTGCAATTTTCTTGCCAATAACACAATAAGGAAGACAAGAAATAATATTAGGCCAATATCTAAGCTGAGATGTTTACAAACTTCTGTGATTAGACAATTTATTATCAAAATCACTTTAATTGAATTTGTGAACAGCTTAAATTAATTACTTGTACAACATTAAATCAAGCAAGACTGGGGCTCCCTGTCCCTTGCACAGATATGTATTACCAGTGTACCTACCCAAGCACAGCTACAATCTCATTCGATCAAGGTCTCATACTACAGAAACGCACAAATATGCAGCAAAACTAGACTAAAACTCATGGATTTAGATGTGAGATCCAGCAAGTAAGCAGGGAGAGAACACCCATACCAGGACTTTGCAAATACATAATACATACGATTATGTGGCTTTTCTGACTTAATGTAGGTTCACCTATATATGTTGGACAGACGGCTGACCTAGACCTTCCAATTATTTTCCACCCTGCTAGGATGGGTGACCTGATGGCAACAGCCAATGAACTCAGGAGTGAGCTCCTATGGTCTGGTAGGAGGCACTTTTCAAACTCCTGCAGATAACCACTGATAAATCCTCACCACAGTAAGTAATATCCTAGGACACTAAACAGTGAAAGAAGTGTAATAACTTTCACTGAATATTTCTGTACAATAAAAACTGCTATGCAACTCGTACCAGTTCTCCCTGAGTTTTCAGTGGATGCCAATGACTGAGAAACAAGGTATGTGGCAAAGAAAGTTTGACATAAGCTATCAGGGAGGCCTAGTACTGCTCCATTCCCTCAGTTTATTCAGTCCTTCTAAAATTTATCTCAGCACCACTTCCACCAGCGACTTTTTTTGCCTCACTGTTGGAAAGAAAAACAAACTTCAGCTGAAAATTGCACTTCACAATTAAAATCCTCCCTGGGCTATACTTCCAAGTATTAGAAAGTATTTACACAAAAACACTAAAGGGGATGAGATGCATAAGCCTCATTAGAGAATACACAGACTTCTGCATTAAATTAATGTTCTCCCTTTTCCCCATTCATATTAGGACATAGAATTAACAATTCCCATCTAAGTGTCAGTAGTAATAAATAATAAATAATAATAATAATAATGCTAGTGCAAGAACAGGAAACTGCACAACCTGAGGGTACAGAAGGCATATTTACTATTCCTCTAAGAGTTGCTACATAGGCTATATTGGTCAAGTAAGGGAATAAAGCACAAAACCCAAATCCCACTGTCCTCATAATAACTAAATTATAGTATTAGTGCAAAGCTATTAAGGCCATTTAATATGATCTTCCTAGAGTTCCAAACAACCTTCACATTTTGCCTACTTATAAATACATAAAAATGGATCCTAGCTAAATTATTGCTTTGGTTACTTTGGAGTCTGTTCATTAGCAGAACCCCTACCTTCTCCATGCATTATTAAAATTCCTTTCTTAATGAATCTTTCTACACACAGAAATACATTATTGACACAACTCAAACACAAGTATACACTGTGTCAACAATGCTAAATCATCTTCATTACACAGTAACGCAGAACTGAAACAAAAGCTACAACACTGCATCATTCAATACAGCATGCCAAGCTAAATGGTCCCACTTCAATAAACAGTCCAGAAATCATGGATTTCAGAGAAGAGCACCTACTGATTTAATACAGGAATCCGAAAGGCTTACACAAAAAGAGAGATTTGTAACTCCTTGCTTTCTCTAAAATGCAGAGAGAGGGGAAAATAGGTTTTTTCCCTTGACGAAAACAGAACAGCTGAAGACAGAACACATGCAGAAAAAAAGCTTATTTTGATCATTCACCCTTCACACAGTCAAATATCACAGAATCAAACGACCAAAGCTAGAAGGCAAAAATATGACACAGTAAATGCAATAAAGAATAAAACTCTACATTAATTCAAGAAAGTTAGAGAGTTACATCAAATAATATACTTTCCATATGAATTCCACCCATTGGAATAGAAGCATCAGTTCAAGGTAAGTAGTTAAAGCTAGGTGGAATACATCTGTGTCCACATCAAGAAACCCTACAAAATTTGAAGACATGCATTGAGAAATGAAGGCACGCCCTTGCACAAAGACATACACATGTGAAATGAATCTTGGCTGAGCGCCTGGTCTGCAGTTTATACATTGCTGTGGCTCCAGTGAAGCATGCAGAACCAGCTTGCTCCACTCCTTTAACATGCAAAGTAGAAGTTGGTAACCTGTAAATATAAACCCAAGTATAGCTTTATCATACATAGCGTATCAGGTGCAAGTACAAAATACACACCAACTGAAAAAAAATGGCAGTGCAGCTTTCATTTTTTTTTAGCCTCAGAAAGTACTTCTACAGCCATTTTTGAGCTATGTCTACATGCCATGTATTGAGACTCTCCACCAAGGTCAGAAAACCAACTAGGTGAATTCCAAAGTATTCCTATATATTTGCATTTGCCTTAATTTTATCCTAATATCTCCATTTTTTATATAAAAGGACAGCTGGGGTGGGTTGACGCTGGCTGGGCGCCAGGTGCCCAGCAAAGCCGCTCTATCAGTGCCCTCCTCAGATGGATCAGGGCGGAGAAAATACAGTGAAAGGCTCATGGGTCAAGATAAGGACAGGGATATCATTCACCAGTTACCGTCACAGGCAAATCAGACTCCACTTGGGGAAATTAGTTTAAT
>NW_009599874.1:3155-3470 GCF_000690535.1 Cariama cristata | reverse complement strand
CGTTTGAAGGCTGCAAGGTTTGCTTTGGGGTGCCAGCAGCAAGCACCCCCTGTAAGCCCGGCCCCCCCAGGCAGACTCACCGCTCTCCGTCTTAATGCAGAACCGGTGTTTGAAGCCCTGGTGGGAGTGGGAGCAGGTGATCACCTCCGGGTTAGAGCACCCCATGTCCACGTTTTTGGTGCCAACGATGATGTTGCAGCCATAACACTGGAGTCCGGACACTAAACAAGAACCATATGAAACAAAATTGGATTTTTCCAGGGAGGAAAATACTTCAGCTCCTTCCTAGCTGTTCTCTAACGGCGGGGTTTGCGC
>NW_009599874.1:344-3106 GCF_000690535.1 Cariama cristata | reverse complement strand
AGCCCCCTGCCACTCGTTTACCCAGTGGGCCCAAAAAATATAAAAGCATTTCCCGCTAGAGGTCAGGGCGAAATCGGAGATTAGCCCGAGATTTGAGCTGGGATCAAATGGTGGGAACAAGGGAGCTTTGAAACAGGGTTTGTAAAGAGTAGGTGAAACCTCCCAACCACAGACACCACCGAGCCAAGGCTCGGTAGCTCTTGGACACGGCTTTTGCCTGTTTCACCAAATTCCTCCAGTTTCAGCGGCGCCTGTGCTGGAGGCATTCACGCCGGAGGGATGGTTTCGTCGGCACGGTTTGGTTTTCTCCCTGAACGCGGTCCTGCTTTCATCGCAGGGTCTATCAGGGAGGCAAAACAACTCAGGAACAGAAGGGAAATCCTCGTGCAGAGCAACGGCGAGCCAACGTGCCTGCGACCCCGGCACAGCGGCATCGGTGTGTGTCCCCAGAGCTTTGCAGACTTGCACCGGTGGCAGCTCAGTCCTTCCCTGCAGGGTCAGCGACCATGTCTGAGAATCACTCACCCTAGTCCAGAATGGGAATTACACCATTTCTCAGGTTTCTTTAAAAAAAAAAAAAAAAAAAAAGCCTTCAAAGGATATTCATTTACATCATCCACAGAGTTTAAGGCAAAGGCTGTACCCGATCTCTGTGTTGATTAACGACAGCAACAGAGATCAGGTTGCACTTACTGTTGCCGTTACCTTTCCCCGGCTCTGAATGCCGACCCGGAGCCCTTCCCAAGCCCAGCCTCATCTGCTCCCACGGGGTTTTCGGGAGGTGGGTGAGCACCCTCGCACAGCCGGGCATGGCAAGGGGAGTTCCTACCCCACCGGCACAGGGGAAGGGGAGCCCCGGGCATCCCGGCTCCTGGCCCACGCTCCTTGCCCACATGCCCTTGTTTTGTACAAAACGTGATGACACCAGCTCCTTGCAAAAACCATGAGCGCATGGCAACACGCAGCTACATTGGAATGCCGCAGTTCATCCCGAGGACAAATCACACCTTAACCAGGGTTTAGGGAGGATGCGAATGACCGTAACCCCAAAGCATGGGCACGCTCCACACCCCAGGGACAGCAGCACTTACCCTCCGGGAGGACGAACACCACGGTTATCAGAGACAGGATCCCATGGGCACCTCCAGGGATGTGTCCTGAGAGCATGGGGGTCAGCTCCCAGAGCCCACCCGGGGCTCGGAGGATGAACACCGATGTCTGGGGGAGCGGGCAGAGACCACCTCTCCCTCCCAGCTCTTTCCCCGGCTGTGCACGCCGCTTGCTTTTCACCAGCAAACCCCTCCACCAGAATACAGGGAGATGCCGTTGGCGCAGCAGAGATCTGGCTGCTCTTCGTTTCTCTGGTCAGCCCCGTGGCACCCAGTCTCGTTATGTCGATGCTTAATTTCTCCCTTTTCCTCTCGAGAAATTCTCCAATTCTTTCAGTTCACGCACAGACCTGAGTGCGTATGTGCTACCCTCAGTTATTTCTGTCCTATTTCCTCTGTCCACGATCACTTCCCATTAATACTACCGTGCAGCAGCTCTTGGAGAGAAATTCTCCCTAATCAAGATTTAGTTTTAAATCCACTTCGAAATCCTCTAATTCAGTTGGATTAGACAGAAGGGGTTTGGGGAGATGTGTGTTTTTACTTTTTTTTTCCTTCCTCTTTTTCCGCTCTGAGCTTCCTCATCTTCACAAACGGACCCACCGGCTTTCTGTGACATATTGTGCTATTTAAAGAGGGCAAGAATAATTTCATTAAAGAGAAGCAGTCAACTAATTTTAAATCCAAGGCTCAAGATTCTCTAACAAAGTACAGCCCTGGGGATGGCTGTGGGGTTAAAGGGAAAACCTGAAGGAGAAAGAAGCGGGTTTGAATGTAACGTACATATTTGTATACAAGAAAATAGTTGCCTTAATAAAGCAGTGAGAAGCCAAATGGGACCAGCCCTGGGCTTGCATCGACTCTGGAAGGAGCCCGGCTGGGGCTGCTCAGGGCTTCGGAAGGTGGCCAGGGGCACATGGAGGAAAGCACCGATCCGTGATGGCTCCGATCCTGTGGGGTCAGGATCAGACCCACAGCCACATGGGCATCATGGATGTCATCGGCTACAGAATCAGGCCCCCAGACCCCTGTTGGCTCCTCCACTGCTGTCCCCACAAGCAAAGCCCCAGCTCTCAGCAGAGCTAATGGGACTTAGAGAGATAATGCTTACTAATAAGAGAGCGCGACCGAATCCATGGGATTAAAAAATTAAAATGACAAAATAAGATGCTTATGTAGCGCAGTCAGCAACCGCCTGCTAGCAGCACCTGAAATCCCCCACCCTTGGGCAGCCCACGGGCATCTCCTCTGCCAGACACAGCTCCCGGCCAGGCAGGGGCTCGGACCTCATTTCCACCCAGCATCTTCATTAGCAAGGATGCTTGTTAATATTTCACTGGGAAAGAGCACAAACTTGCCCAAGTACAGGCATCTAGAGCTCAGGAGGGGCAATTAGCACCTGGGAGAAGTGCCTAAGTAATGCGGCTCATTTATTCAAATCACCCATGGCGTCTCGCTCGCCTCAAAACAATGTGGCTATAAGAAATGTCTAACACAGCAAAGCCTGAAAGCCTTGGGGAGAAGGGATAAAGCGCAGGAAATGGGATTGATTTGAATACATGCATAAATCAGAGCATTCAATAAGGAGGGAAAACTAACTTTTAATCCCTTAATAAACTCATCGGTATGTGGAAGGGGCAGCCAGGAGCAGCC
>NW_009599874.1:0-249 GCF_000690535.1 Cariama cristata | reverse complement strand
GCAACAGGGCACCGGCTGGTCCTTCCTGCACGGAATCCAGCGGGAAGCCCCGGGAGAGCCGGCGGGGGCAAGGGAGGGCACGGTGCACTAAACCTGGCGTCGGTGGGACCAGCAGCAGGATGCTGGGGTGGGTAACCCCGGTGGAAACATCACCCCGGCCCCGAAACAGCCCGTTTGAGGTGCTGCTGGTGCTGATTTAGCCAGACATTTGTTTTGGGTTTATTCCCTTGGGATGCAGAAGGCAAAGAC
>NW_009599873.1:0-4694 GCF_000690535.1 Cariama cristata | reverse complement strand
TTTTTCCCTTTATTTCCCTAATCTCCATCACTTTTTAAAATTTTATACTTTTATCTTATTCACTGTTACTTCCTTAGTGCCATTGATTTTTAGATTTTCTTTCTATGTCTGCATTTTAGTTTGCTGTTCCTATTTAGTTTTTTCCTTTAGTTCCCTAATGCTGATCATTTTTAAATGTTTTCTATAGCTTCTTTAATGCTGCTTACTGTCTTTTAAAAAATTGTTTCTTGTCTTTCCTTAGTTCCCTTGCTTTTTAAATTCTGTTTCTACATCTGTTTTAGTTTGCCATCCCTATTTCATAATTTTTTCTTTATTTCCCTAATATCACTTTTCAAACGTTCTTTCACTGTCCACTTTTATTCCATTTGCTGTTTTTAGAATTATTACTTGCCTTCCCTTAGCACCCTCGCTTTTAAAATGTTCTGTCTGTTATAGTTTTTAAATTTTAAATTTTTTTCCTCATTTCCTTAATCACCATTGCTTTTGAAGTGTTCTGTCTACTTTTATCCCATTCGCTGTCTTTATTTGTCTGCCTGTTTTTAAAAATAATTTCTTGTATTTTCTTAGCGCTGTTGCTTTTTAGATTTTCTTTCTACGTCTCTGTTTTAGTTTGTCTTCACTATTTTTTATTTTTTTCATTGTTTCCTTAATCTTTCTACCTTTATCCCATTCACTGTTTTACTTTCATTATTATTTTTGTCTTTCCTTAGCACCCTCGCTTTTAAAGTTTTCCTTCTATGCCTGCATTTCCATTTGCTCTCCACACGGTTTAATTCTTTCCTCTCTTAATCCCTCGGTTTCTGAAATGTTGCTTCCATGTCTACTTCTATCTAGGTTGCTGTCCCTATTTTTTAATTTTTTCTCCTCTGTCTTGTACCCTTTTGCTTTTTAATTTTTTTTCCTTTATCAGCTTTTATCAAGCTATCTACTCCTATTTTTGTCACATATCCCATTGCTTTAAATTTCCTTTGCATCTTATTTTTTCTCTTTTCTCTTACTTCATCCCGAGGCTTTAGAGGGTCTCCTTGGCATGCTTCTGTCTCTGGAGCATCACTTGTACCCCTCTCGGTCTGTGAGAACATCCCCTTTTCCTCAGAGCAGTCTTTTTGTCCTCTACTCCATCTCACTTGCCTCTGGTGGGTCAGCATCTCCCTCACAACATTTGCATGCTGTTCAAATCCCCTCCTGAGTACCTTTGTGCCCTCAAGCCTCCTTCTTTCTCTCTGGCCACCTCAGCACCTCTCTATTTCCATCATGATGCTGCCTATGAGCATCCTTGTGTTCCACAGGCATCCTTTAGTTCTGCAGCAGGCTTTGTATCTTTCTTATTCAGAGACAACTCTTCCTCAGGTTTTCATTGTACCCTAGAGCACTCTTACCTACCTTCCCCTCTGCCACATCGGATGCCTCTGTTCAGTCCTCGGTGCACCACGCCAAGGACAACTGGACTCTTTTCGGATTCCTTCCAAGTAACTCATTGCTTCAGCAATCCTTTGTTTGTCCCTACGTCAATAATCCCCTCAACCCCCAGAGACTTCTTGTTCCCATCAGATGCCTCCCAAAACTGTTCTCGTGCTCCACGGCACCTCTTTTCATCTCTCATCCATACAGAACCGTTCCTAAGGCTTTCTCTGTGCCCCAGAGCTCTCTTACCTTATTCGCTGCCATTTCAGATGTCTCCATTCAGTTGCTCATTCCCTGAGGACCTCCGTACATTGCTGGGCCACCACCTTTATTTGTTTTGCATTGTGTCCCAGAGCTGCCTTCTGTCATTCTTTCACTCTCAGCACCCTTCTCCTGCCATCATCACACCTCCTGAGGCCATCCTCATGCCCCACAGCCCTCTTTTGGCTCCGTAGCATACTTTGCACCCTTATTCCTCCCCAAAAACCTTTCCTAATGCCATCTTTAATCTCCAGAACACTCTTGCTGTCCTCTGTGCTAGCTAGCATATCTCTGTTCAGTCCCTCGTCCCCTGAGGACATCTGTAGTCTGTTCAAATCCCCTCTTGACTTCTCCATCATGTCCTCAAGCCTTCTTTCATCCACCTCTCTCAAAAACTGTCACAATGCCTCCCAAGGTCTCAGATGTTCTCCACAGCCCATTTTTAGCTCTGTAAGTCCATTTGGACTCATTTCGTTGCAATTGCACTTCTCCTAAGATCTCCGTTCCCAAAAAAGGGCATTCTTTTTCTTCTCTATGCCATCTAGAATGCCTCCCGAGACCTTCCTTGTGCTCTGCAGCATTTTGGTAGCACTTTGCCTCCCTTTCAATCTCTCTTATCCCTCCAAACCTTTTGTGACCCCTCTGCTCCCAGTTGTCATGCCTCCCAAAACCTTCTTTGTGTACCACAGCCCTGGTTTAGCTCTGTTGCAAACTTCAATCCTCTCTCATTCCCTCAGAAACCTGTTCTCGGGTTTCTTTTCACCTCAGAGCGCTCTTATTATCCTCTCTGCCATCTAGAGTGCCTCCATTTTGTCCCTGGCCTCCCAAGGACACCTGCACTGTGTTCAAATCCTCTCCAGACTTCCTCCTCGTGTCCCTGAACCTCCTTTGGTGTCTTTGGCCCAATCAGGACCCCTTTAATGGTGTTATGATGCCTATCCATTCTGCATTGCTGTCTCTGTGGCTTATCTGGTCTCTCAGGCCCTGTCGGGACTCCTTCGCTACTTTCGCCAAACTCTCGCAAGACATCCCCTATGCCTCAGAGCCCCATTTTAGCTCAGGAGGGCACTTTGTACCCCTCTTTTCTGCTCAGAACCCTTCCCGAGCCTGCATCTGTTACCCCAGTTGGTCTTTCCATCCTCTCATCCATTCTGGGTGCCTTCATTCAGTCCCGGTCCCCTGAAGATATCTGTACTTTATTCAATTCCCTTTTGAGCTCACTGCATCCCCGAGACTTCTTTGGTCTCTCGGGCTCCCTCAGGACCTCTCTAATTCATGTACGATGTCTCTTGTTCTATCAGAACCTTTTCCAAAGCCATCTTTGCACTCTAGAGTGGTCTGTTCATTTTCTGTCTTACAATATGTTCATCTTTGGTATCCAGCACCCCGCAGAGGCCTATCACTGGCTCAGATCTCCTCTTGAACTTTTCAGAGAATGCGATAGCCTTCACCTATTTTTTTTCACGTCTCCCTTGGCTTTATTTTTGTGTTTTGCAATTTAATTTTGTTCTAGCTACTTAGGTGTTAATTAGGCTGTTTCATTCAATTTCTGATAAGTTTCTCATATTTCAATGTTTTTTTGTATTTTTTGTTCTTTGGGACTCATCTAGGTCTGTTAAGGGAGTCAGGTAGATAGATCGTCCAGGCGATTCTGAATCGTCAGCAGTTCACAGTAAATAATTTATTTTGAATCAGAGATATTTTTGAGAAAGAATTCTTACGGGAACTAATTCTGCTTTGTCATTCAGTCCTCTCCAGAAGACAGTTCTGGTAGAAGTTAGGTAGTATAAACAGTCTTGCTAGAAATAAAGTGTAATTCTACAGCATTTCAGGTTTGCTTTTTTGAGAAAACTAAAGCATATCATTTCTTATAATAACATTGTTATTGCATTTAACAGACTACTTTCTTACATAGCTTAGTAGAACATCTATCTTTTTCTCTCTGTGCCCCAGAAGAATTAATTACCTACCCGGTCCCATGGATAAGGCAACAGATGCGGTTGTAGCAAAAAAGCAGATATCATTGCTTCCAGTAAGGATCATTTTCTTTATTTGGTGCTTTGCATAGCATAAACTTAAGGCAGATGAGAAAACTGACTGGTGCTCCGCCAGCTGCCTTTATACCTTCTGGTGGTTTGCCCCTCCCCTTTCCCAGGAGATTGTGGGAGGGCTGGTGGGCAGGGCCCAGGGTACATGAGCCACAGCCCGGCCTCAGAGAGCTAATACTGCTTCTGGGCTGTTTTGGTGTTACTACTCTGCTGTTCCTTCAGCAGATTGCAACTTTTGTACCTTCTAAGCTGTTTGGGCAGATGTGTTTTAACATTTAAAGAGGCAGAAATGTCCATCTGAGGTAAGAGCTTCAGGAGCAGCTGAGGTTCAGGAGCATGCATAGTAGAAAGTACACTTGTATGCAGGTTTTGTTTTTTTTTTCCGGGTTGACATGCGGAAAACAGACTCCACAATCTGTAAGATTGTAAAGTAGGTATGTTTATTCGGCGCTGGGCAGCACAGGGGGTAGTCCCACCAAAGTCGTGCGCGCCACACATGGTGACCTGCTTCAAACTTATACAGGTAAGTGTTACATATACATGAGATTTCCCAACATGCCTATATATATGGATGACCTATCCCCACCTCGTATTAAAATTAGTTCCAAGAGGTCATTTCCATAGACTCCTCCCGATTGCGCTGCCTGCACAGTGGCTCCTCGTGGTGGTCGTCGGGGGTCGTGGAGATGAAGGCTGATGGCTCCTCTTCATCACCACTAGTAATCTCTTGCTCCAGGATAGGTACCTTCTAGGGAGATTCGTCCATCAGGGACCAAAGCCCCTTTTGTTTTTACTTTTGTTTTGGCTACTTGTTTTGCCTCTCTGTCCGCCAGCTCATTTCCTTTTTCCAATTCTCAGCTCACTTTCTGGTGTGCCTTAATGTGCATGATCACCACTTTCTCAGGGAGTTGAACTGCCAACAGCAGTTTCAAGATTTCTTGGGCATGCTTGGTGTTTTTCCCTTGAGAGTTCAATAATCCT
>NW_009599872.1:22132-28732 GCF_000690535.1 Cariama cristata | reverse complement strand
ATTAAATAATTATAGGTTTTTATTTATTTGTATTTTTTGTTTGTATTTATTATATCTATTGCAGCCTCTGTTTGTTTCTCTCCCTTTTAATTTGCTGTGTCTCTGTCAACTTCTCGCACCAGTGTGCCTGTGTGTGTGTGTGTTTTGCATTTTCTAGAGGGAAGTTATGCTCTGTTTAGAAAACATGAATCTAATAACACGGAAAATAACTTTCAAACTTAATTTATTGGCATTGTCAAAGAATTTGGAAAATGTCAAACTTTAAGGTAAAGACAGCTGAGAAAGCAAATGTTTAAATATGCTAAAGCTTAGATGACCGTGAGTTATTCTTTGAACTCCCCTTTCTTGTCAATCTCATTTTGATGCTTTAAACTGAGTCAATTTTGCAGGCAGAGTACTGCAAATGTGAGTGAATAAGATTCTTGTTTGTATTACAGTAACAACCAAACAACTGGTAATGATATGAAGATTTTCTTTTGTGCGTCATGAGGTACTGAAGGGAACAGCAAAAGTTGAGCTTTCAGTTCTAACTTTCCATGTTCTGACATTTGTGTATTTGATTTCTCCACATTATGGTTATCTGCCAACCTGGAAAGACTATAATGAGGGTTTAGAAGCGCAGTGAGAAGATGGGTTTGTACTGTGGTCCCTTAAAGTAAATAGTGTGAAAACAATTTGGCTGCAGTATTTTAAACAGTGGCTGGAATTGAAATACTTTTTTAGATATTAAAGAACAGGAATATTTCTAAATCTTCTATTTTTTTTAACCCATATGCAGTATCTTTGTGTTTATTGTGGCTTCTAAGCAGTTGAGTTTTATTCTTTTATCTATTCAGAAAGTTTTTGAACTTATCAGTAGCAAAAAAAAGAAGGGTAGCTGGTTTCTCAATGCAGTGCTGAAGAGCCAGACCCAAGTCCTGTGGAAATCTGTGGACATATTCTCACCCCATCTAGATGAAAAGTAGGTCTGGATTCACAGTGGGTCTGAGTCAAAACCTCATGAAATCATTCTGAGCTTTCCCTTTGACTCCAGTTGTCTTTGGCTCATGTTCAGTGAATGGGGAGCCAGTTGACTTGTATTTCTGACCCCAACTTATTTTTATTTATTATGAGTGGACACCAGCTGCTTCTTTGTTGTCTAAAATATACTGTCTGCCCTTGAACTTCGACATTTTCCTTCCAAGAGGATGATTTAGACTTTGTCCATGGTTTGCCAAACCAGCAGGCTACATCATACTTTAGGACTTCCGACGGACCAGGAGTGGCTAATCCCCCACCCACCTTTGGAGAGATACATAAAGTAAAATATCAAAAACATACACAAGGCCTTATAAAATAGAAGTATCGATCGACAGGGCCACAGTTTGTGTGATTACCTTTGCTAATATGTTCAATTAACAGTCTTGTGAAGGAGAACCTGGTTTTGGTCACTCAACCTTACTTCATTTAGGTTGATAGTCCTTGGTATCCCACAGTGGGATAAACCAGATTCCTTAGCTTTGTTTGTTTTGGCCTACCGTGTCTCTTTATGAGGAAAATGGTCAAAGTAAAGTGCTTCCTCTGTGTATTTTGACAGGAAACAGTACTAATATGCTTTCCTTTTGTCGTATGCCTTGCTCTTTTCTCCCGGTGTTGTTTAAATATTTTCAGTCCAATGACATATTTATTAACCCACCACTCTCTGCATGGGGTAAGACTTTGATTGGCCCATCTGTAAAGACTCTCAGTTAAGGTGGTTTTTTCAGCAAGAGTTAATAATATTACTACTATTCACGTAAAACTCTGAGACAATCTCTTTAAAAATGGAGCACATTTATCTAAAACAGCTGGTTAAGAGAGCATGAGGGCCCAGCTAGAGTCGGCAAGGTCGGGGGTCAGGGTTAACACCAATCTCTGTGGAACTTTGAAGCTGACATTTTACAGATTATATGTGTCTCAGTGCACAGTGGGCATGGCATATAAATTGGTCTTAGAGGCCCCTATTTGTTCTCTGCATTTTTATGAGCCCACAGAGTTGTTCTTTGAAGCAGCACACACAGAAAATAAAAACTCATTTTAATGTTGTGGAACTATTTGCAGTAAATCATGTTAACATCCTGGCTGTTCTTTAGAGAGATGCAGTGTGTTTTTCCATGTTCTTGGGTGCTGTGATTGCCTCTGATTTAATACTGTATTTTTCCTTTTAATCTCGTTTCATACATCTTGTCTTCTCTCCTGTTCCCCACTTTGGTATTTGCACAGTTATCCTGTATGCCTGGCCAATTTTAAGCCAGCAAGGACACCTTCATTTTGCTTCATGTGGTGACTTAGCTGTTGTAAGTGCTTACTCTCTGCTCTATCAAAAATCCCCTGGCACTATAAACCCCTTGCTATTGTATGGCACTGTAGCCTTAGAAGAAAGCATCTGATTTCAAAGAGACTAAGTTTCATTCTGGAACTAATTATATCATTTATTTTACGGATTTTTTTAAATTGCTAGGTGTTTTAACTGGAAAATGTTGAATTCTGGAGAGCCATAAGGAACAGACACTGTTAACAGAATCTGCTGGAGGTATTTTAGCCACCTAATTAATTTTCAATAAATGCTTCCAATAGGTAATTTGCTTCTGGCCAAATGTAAATCAACTGGAGACAAATAGGGTTAAAATTAGAAATGTGTGATGGGGAAAATGTTTATGGACAAAATAACCTGGCACTCCTAGAAATAACTTGCTGACAGTAATAGAAAATTAGACCACACAGATGTTAACAAAACCTGAACATTGCGTGTCACATGGCCCCAGTAGAGTTTCTCCAGCTGGACACACAACTGACTCCTATGCGTGGGTCTCGCCACACAAAGCCTATTTATCCTTAATCTTCCCTTGGTATGTATTGGGCATAACATGACCTTAGTCCTCCTCTATCTGGCATGCTTCCTAAGGTACCTTTTCTCTGTTCTCTTTTGCAAAAATGGACATCGTTGTCCACTTGAAACCTCCGCAAAGCCTCAAAGACACTCCAGCTAGTATGAATATCCTCTGCAGAGCTCCAAGCTTTTATATTCTGTAGTCTTAGAGGTCATATTTTCAGAGGAACATAATAGCTGAAACACAGACAACTGATGAATAAAATTTTCTAATTTTGTTAATTAATAATGGTACTAATTTACACCAGCGTCCGAGAGAAATATACAGATTTTAAAAAAAAACCCAAACACTTCTTGCATATTTGCTTTTTTAAGTTTCCTCACCCCTCTCACATGCTCTTCACTCAGAACCTTCTAATTCTGTGATAAATCTCCTTGTCTTCTCCTCCAGAAAATGAAGACAGTATCTGCCCCTCTAAAAGAGCTGGTAAAAGATTCTTTTTATAACTTCCAGTCTCCCATGCCAGGTGACCCTTGGACAGGTCTGTCAAATGGCCAAGGTCCGCCATGAAGCAACATGCTGTGTAAGTCCCTTCCTGCCCTTAAATTCAAACTGTAAAAAGTTAAGCCTGACCTGGGCAGAAGCGGACTCTCTGTCCACAGAAACTTTCATATGAAAAGAGGATTGTTAAGGTCTGATGCCCCTTTATTATGGGTCTTAAGTCACTCACCTTTATAATTCAGAATAAATTAGACAACTTGGTTCAGAGAAAATGACAGGATAGGTGTTATTTGCTACTGAGCCTGCCTGTGAGCTGTGGATACTGGAATAGCCTTCAGAACAGGTAACAGCTGCTGTATAAACAAGGAAATCTCTCAAGGCTGGCATTCATGGACAGACCAGCAGCAGTACTAAGACATAGTGGAGTTGCAGTGACATTACTGGCCTGAAAAACAGGCCACAGATAACTATGTGGTATGGGACACGACAAACATAGGCTGCTATTAAAGAAATGAAAGGACAAGTGACCTTTGGAGGCACGTGATTACCCTTCTAGAAGGAAGCTTGCTTAAATCTTTAGCATTATCTGAAAGCAGAAGTCAATGACACAGTCTTGCAACTTGTATAAACTTCTCTAAACATAAAGGTGACAAAGAAAACTGACGATTCTCCTGGCATTTTCCTAGTCTCTGTTACTGAAAGTGGTCTCAACGTTTCCCGAAGTTTTAGTGGTTTTAGGTGCAGGCACACACTATAGATAGGATCTCTGTCAACTTCAGGAAAAGGGCTTGGGAGCAAATTTGTTGATCTAGCAATAGCTTTTAACGCTGTAAAATCATGAGGGGGTCTGGAAAATTTTGTTCATCTTTTTGAAGTCCCACAAAGTTTATTTCTGTCACTTTATTTTTCCGTGATGGCCAGTGTATGGAAAATGGCAACATATCAGACTCCATTCCTGTCTCAAGCAGCCCCAAACAAGGTTGTGTGCTGGCTCCCACGCTGGTTTCCTTCTTTTTCTTGGCTGTGCTGGCGGAGGCATTTTGCTGACATTGAGAGAGGAGTATTTATTTAGTTCTATACCAATGGAAAGTTTCTCCATCTGCAGTGCTGCTCATCAGAGATCTTCTTTTTTCAAATGAGTTAATGCTGGTAACCTCTTCAGTTGAAGACATTTGCTGAAGCAGTGACCGTTTTGCTGAGCAGCCAGTTGAGTGGGTTTCATGACTGAACAACAGGCTATGCATGTCCATCCTGTTCCTGCTTCTCTCCAGTCTGGGAGAGCTTTGCTGGTTAGTAGGAATGCTGTCCCAGAAGCTGCTGATGAGATTAGCCATTGCATGGCTTTGCATTTTGGCCGTGGTCACACCTCTGTAGCACAGCATTGTGAAACTAAGTAGTAATAACGTCTGTGAAAATGTTCAGCTCGTACTATTCCTTCCTGGTTATAAGACATGGGTAACATACAGTTGCTCCATCAAAATACTTAACCTATACAGCCTGTATACTTTGGTTTGCCCTATTTGTCAGATTAGATCATGGGGTGAAATACCTAATATGCAAATCCTTGTATATTCACAAATTTTTCTCATCGAGAGCTGAAAATGCCTGGACACCTTGCTATATACGGCCTGAAAATTCTTAGGGAAATACTTTATGTTCAACGAAACCAAACCAGCTGTTCTTATTTTGCTGGGATAATGCAAATCCAGCTGGAAAGTGAGCTGGATTGACCCCCACCCCAAGGAGGCAGCAGCCCACAACAGAGCAGGATGGTGGCAACAGTGCCGTAAGCATCTTTGAAAGAAATCATGAATTGTACAAAAAAAGAGCACCGTTCCTTGAAATCCTTGATAATTTCACTTATTCCACATCCAGCTATTCTTAAGACTATTGCATAGCTCCAGTTTCCAACATACCTGCTCAAGTTGCATGTTTTCTGGATTCATGTCTGCTGAAATCAGCATGAGTTTTCATCATTTTTTATGAGATAACAAGAGAGGCAGGTAAGAGCTGAATTCAGCAAGATTGTGCGGCTTGACGGAGAATCCCATTACAAAACAGATATTTTAGATGAGTTCCCCAGAGCGATGTTCTAAAGTAGTTTAAAAATGGATAAAGGAAATAATAACTGGCTAAAAAAGATTTTACAGAGATGAGGACAGATCCTCAGCTGGCATAAATTTCTGTAGCTCTGCTGAAGCCAATGGGGCCAGTCCTTTTTATATTGGCTGGTGTTTCAGCCCATAAAGTTGTGCTTTTAATTCCATCATTAATTATAAGCCGTATTTTTGAAATTCATAGTCAGACAAATAATTTTGTACTTAACATTGTGACTAATTATGCATTTAAGAGTTGCAGGAAGGGGGATCAGTAAATCTAAAGACCTATACGAGAGCAGTACCCCTCAGGCAAGAGCAGCTGATTCTGTATAGCATTTTAAGCGTATTTTTCTGCTGTATCATGGAGCGAATTGATTAATCAACCCTGAATCACATTTAATAATCAAGACTCAAACAATCAATGATGTGTTCCAGGAATTCTGATTTTATGACCTCTCTACCTACGATAGCAAATTACATTTGCGAACTGTGTTTAAGATGAAGTTATTATGAGTTCTTTTCACTGCTAGAAGAACTGGTGGGCATAATATCAGAGAGGTGAATCAGTTTTGAATAATAGTCCTGACTTTTGGAGAAGGACAGTCTTTCTACTCCTAGAATTCTATTAAGACAAATGATAGCAAGTTTTTCTTAAGCTCCGTACTAACCAGTAGTACAAGCTAGTTAATAAGAGACTTAGAAATTGCTGGAAATATACTTTATTTTTGAGTTTATGGACATTTGATACAGTGCTGAATCCATATATTGCCTTTAAATCTAAAAAGCATAACAAAACTTTCTACATTTTCTGCATTAATCTAGATGTATTTAATTAGCAGTAAAGCAGAAGGCTGGGAGCCAGGAGGTCTGGGTTGTAACTGCTGTGGGGATCCTTTGCAAGCCTTGCCTTGCCTGTCACCTGGGAATAAAAATCTCTCCAGGGAAGGTTTGCCACAATGGAACTTAATTTACTGATGTTTTTAAAGTACTTTAAAGGACTGAAATAGGAGGCACGGGAGAAATGAGAATTGTGTGGAACGATTGTGTATCCCAGTACCCTGGTAACTGTTAATGATGGGCACGTTTCAGAAAGTTTACAGAATAGCTTGGATAGCCATGCATTTGGGTATATACCAAACATAAAGCCTGTT